>NC_056726.1:1408054376-1408159376 GCF_019279795.1 Protopterus annectens
TTTTAAAACATTGTATGGAATATACAGAATATAAAAATATGAAATATACAAATCGACAAATGATAAATATTAGAAAATAAATATCACGTAATCTTTTTCATTAATACTTCTTATTGCAATATGAATACAAATGATCTATACTGTTCTCAAATAATTTTTATAATATCAATCTATTCAATATCAAAATGTATGTGAAAATATATATAACTATTAAAAACATATCCCATAAATTAGTTCATATAATGTAGATTTCATGATAAATATTCATTCCATATAGGATAATAATCTTGTAAATATCACTTTTTGTTTTGTTAACCAACTAGCTACCTACGAGCAGCAAGTATGGGTTTAATACTAACAAACTGATTAAGACCAGGATCCATATGTGCTCGTAATTTAAAAATCCAAGATAACTCTACTGACTCTAAATAATTCATTTAAATCATTAAATCAGTTACACTAGGAAAATAAGTAGGAACAAACTGGATTCCCTTCAATAACAAAATGTGTACATTGCCGTCGATATTCAAATCGGATAAGTTAATAATATTTAACTCTATTGCATTGTTAACATTTCCACTACGACTTAAATTTGCTACATTATCAAAACATTGCATATTACCCTCCACATACCTGTAAGTGCCATTAAATCCATTTTGTGAAGAAACAACATATTCTATAAAATTAGAGTCCAAAACATCTAAGTCTCTTGAGTTTAATTTCCTTTTTGCTTGCCACCTCCAACCTTGTTTTACTGCCGCTTGTTGTGGACTGGACCATTGTGTGCTGGATTGTTGTGCCTGCTGTTCACCATCTTTAGTCAAATCCTCGAACGATACTCTCTTTCTTCCACTGGAATTAGCTTCAGTTGATGAGAATGAAGAATCTCGCAAACTGCAAGATTTCCCTTCTGAATCCCTTAAGGAGGACCTGCTTTTGCATGGTTTACTCTGCCATTGAAAAATTAAATTATTTTTGTAATCCTTTATGTCTCATTCAAGCTTGTTCCTTTTTCGCTCTATTATCTCTCCTTCTGTCTTGTTGACCCGGGAATAAATCTTCATTTTATTAGAAAAAACGTTTGTTGATTCCACCTTAAGCTCCTCCTGCATTTGAAGAATAGAGCTCCGTACCTTGTCATGTAAGCGGTTGTTCTTTTTAATCAAAACATTCAACCACCCTAAGGCACACTGTAAGGGAAATGCCCTTCCATTCCTCCAATAAATTGTATTCTTCCTCTGTAAACTCTGATGCTGGCAATTTGTCCACCCTGAGACACCTCAGAGTCAAGTCCAGGCTACCATATTTTTCCAATAATTTGGTGTCAAAGAACAGAGACACTTCCTTCACCAGCAACCACTCCAAATGCTCATATTTAGCTGATAATTGGTCCCCTAGTCATTTTCAACCATTACACTGCTCATTTAAGTCCTGTTTTCTTTTAAATCTCATTACTTCCCTGTATGCATTGCTCCCACAATTCCCATTTTTTTTCATATGTGGTTTGCACTTTCTCTTTTCTAAAGACCTCAAGTCCAGTTGTTTTTATCTCTGTTACTATAGTCATTGCTTCTAGTATAGTTGGTTTAGATTTTGATTTCCATTTTCTAGTAATTTTTTTTTTGGCAGCCATCATAATTAGGCACAGCAAGGCCTATCCATGTCTAGGCATTTCTGATTCTGCATCACAACTCAGAAAAAACATCTCCCTTGTCACACCAATCTGCCCACCCAGCATTCCCGACCATGCAACCCTCAGGGAATCCTTAAAGTCTGCCAATTCACCACACTCTCAGAAAACATGCTCCCAATTTCCTCTCTTGTCCCCATCATACCTCCAACATTTTCTGTTTACCTGAGGAAAAATTCTCTGGAATCTATGTAAACATTTCATTTTTTGTTGCATATTTGGGACATATACATATATCATCCCATTGCTTCTTTGTGAATTGCTTATCCAATGTCTCTTCCCAATCCTTTCTAACCTACTCTGATTCTTACAGTTATCAGGCAACACTTATTTGATATGCTCTAATAATTATTCCTTTTTAATGGCAGCTTCTGTTCTAGATTCTGCTAAAAACGCTATTACTGCTGGTCTTTTGTTTAAGATGCCCCCTATTTCTTTCTCTTTGCCTATAATATCAATTGTTGATAAAGAAGGCAATCTTTAACCTGCAATCCAAATAAATTCTTGGCATCTTCCCATTCTATTATCTTTCCCTCTCTAGTTACTTTCTCCCAATACCTTGGTTCCTATGTCAGTTTTCTCCAATACATTCCAGCCCCCTCTTGCCTACTGTCTATATCCCAAATTGCAATCATCCCTATCAGCACAATCTCCTTTCTCCATTCCCATGTTGGCTTAGTTCTTGGAAGACCTTCTGGTACTTTATGAATATAATATTCAGTAGGATTACTGTTGTTCTCCTTAAAGGTCCGCATCCAAAATTCAGTCACCCTCTATTACTTGAGCTCCCCCCCCCATTTCATCATCAACTTCATCTCTTTCCACTTTGAATTATAGATCTTTAATTACTGGAATACCTCCCTGCTGCTGTGCGTTCCTGGCCATAGCATCTTTAACTCTCTTCCCATTCTCCTATCTTGCTCTAAGATTTAAAGGTCTACCTGCCTGGAGAATAAGGACCTCCACAAATATTACCAGCCACTCTTCCTTAAAACTACTGAAACTTGCCATCTTAAAGTCAAAAACCCTGCTACCAAGGGAAGCAAGAAAGTGTGTGTTCCCCAAACATAGCAGTAAAGTTGTAGTTTTACTAACATAACTTCTGTGTGTGTTATATTAAACACATATACTAACTATTAAATACATAATATACCAGTAGTTTTAAACTATTAAAACTAGTGACTTAGCCAGGATACCCAGCAGCCATACCCCTCTCTACACCTTAATAAACAAACTTTCCTGTCCCTGTGCTGCATCCTGCAGCTGTTACCACAGCCTTCTCTAAGTCTATTACAGCTATCGCCTATCTCTAGCTCAGCTGTAACACTATTTCCCTGTCCAGGTTGCTCCCTCTACCAGGCTTGTTTCTCACATTCCTATCTCTTCTCTCCCTCTTAGAATCTCGCAATACATATCTCTGCTGTTTAAGACTGCTCTTACATTCCCTAGACAATCCACCAATTTGCTTAATAACTGCACCCAGCTATTCCCCCAACTATCAGTAACACAGAATTTCCAGCTCTATACTTACCCTTTCCCTCCTGGTAGCAAACCAGCTATCAGCAGCTCACAGACTGTTCTCTCAGACCCTTCTTCCTTTAGTTGTATCCCTCTCCATTCACTCTGCAGGCTCACTCCGCTCCCTACCCTGCCCCCAATTGCCACACGCCCCCACCACTCCTACATTTATTCTTCCCATCCCCCTCCCATCCTCCCTAAATAACCAATAGATACCTTTCCTCCATACTCCACCCACTTATAACCAATGCACTTACTTACATTCACTCTATCCACTTCCCTAATCAATTACATTCCCCTCCTCTTCTTACAATTCTAAGAAAATATGTTCCTCTTCCTAAACCCTCACTCCTGCATAGTCTTTTTCTCTGCTCCACAACTAAATATAATCTTTCTCCCTTTGCACAAACATGCCTTTAATAATCCTCCACACCCACCTGGCTCCCTGCCTCCTCTTTCTTTTACTAACTCCCTTATGCTATACCACTTCATTGTCCTCCAATGCCTGCCCAATTTTACCTACAAAAATAACCTCCATACACTCCAACCTTTACCCTTACTCTATCTCCCCTTCCCTCTTCCAGCCTAATCCTCTACACCTATTCCACACTAAAATCTTCTCCACCTTTGCTACAAAACAGACACATAAACTAATCTTAGATCTTCCTAAATTCTTAGTTTTCAAATACAAAATGGCTCAAGATTAACTCCTTCAACAACCTAGTCTTAGCCAGTGACATCCACCCCAACCCTGGTCCCAATACCATTATTAATGCCTCCCCCCCCCATACCTCCCACACCCTACAACTCCATAAAAATCTTAACAATTAACGCCCAGAGTCTCAACAACAAAGTCCACCAATTTCAAGCTTGGCTAAGCCATAACAAAACCAGACATCCTAGCCATCTCTGAAACTTGACTTAAACCCCATATGTCCGATTCAGAGATCCTGCCCCCAGGATTTCACATCCTTAGAAATGACCGATTAAATAAAAAAGGTGGTGGCACTGCCTTAGTCTACTCTGACCTACTCACCTTAATTCCCCTCCAAATTCCAATTCATCAATTCAATAACACTGAACTTACAGCTTGACTACTAAAACTGAACAAACATAAAAACATCTGCTTTATTGCTCTATATATATCTCCTGGTAACAACATCTCTATCCTCGAAGATATCCTCCACTGGGCATCTACTAACATTAAATACGAAACCTACATTCTAGGTGATGTAAATATGGACTAGAACAAGGTCAATAGTCCCTCTCCATCCATATCCATTAACCTCTATAACTTCACTCAAAAAAATCTACCCTATCACTCGACCTAACAAAACTAACCCCCCTGGATCTACTATTGACTGGATCCTAGTGTCTGATCCAAATAAAATAACCAACTTTGGCACAATTCCTGATTCCATTAATGACTACTTCCCAGCTTTCATTCAACGTGCAACTAACTCTTCTCCTCACCAGCACCAATACATTCTTACTCGCAACCTTAGTAACTTTAACCCCACAACCTTCTCTAACATGCTTAAACAAATGGACTGGCAAATTCTAAAAACCCTCCCACTTGACAGTGATACAGACTACTTCAACTCTGTCTTCCTAGACACCCTAAATTCTGTAGCCCCACTAAGAAACAAAAGAATAAAAACCAATACAGCTCCTTGGCTATCCAAGCATACTAAATAAATTATGCTTCAAAGAGACAGTGGAAGCTTTACCAAAAAATAACCTGCCAAATACCTTCCTTCAATATAAACAATTTGTAACCATGTGAAACAGATAATCACCAAAGATAAAAAATCCTACTATGTTAGGCTCCAGTCTAATAACAAAAACCCTAAGCAATTCTGGAAATCTATTAATTCACTTCTCAATCCTGGCTCCAATAACAATCCCTGTCCTGACCCTAGTAAATCAGACCTTGAATTCAGCTCAGATTTTAATCCATTTCTCATAGACAATATCAGACCTAACCAAGACATTCCCAAACAAGAACCTTCCAGTCTCTCACTCTTCCCCATCTAATTCCAATCACTCCCTTATGTTCAACCTCAAACCTAACAATCACTCCCTTATGTTCAACCTCAAACCTGTCTCCACTAACTTTATAAAAAAAACTTCTATGCAAACTTAAACCTTGCTCTAATGCTCCTGACAATATTCCCTCCTCTTTCCTAAAATGCGCTGCTGACGGTATAGCTCTCCCAATCAGCATCATTATTAACAGATCTTTAAAGGAATCATACATCCCCAAACTCTGGCGCTCAGCTTATATTCTTCCTCTCCACAAAGGAGGCAAAAACGCCAATATTTAAAATTTCCGCCCTATTGCACTACTCTCGCCAATCTCTAAAATCCTTGAAAAGTGCATTCACCTCCAACTTATGCCTTTTCTAACCCAAAACAATCTTCTTACACCTACTCAACATGGCTTCCACCCAGGCCACAGCACCATAACCGCCCTACTGGCTTTCCTAGAAACTGTCAATCAAGCCCGAGATTCTGGACACCTGGTCTCTACTGTATTGCTAGATTTGTCCAAAGCTTTCAATACTGTTTCCCACAAACACCTCATCTCTCAAATATTCATCTCTCACCAAGCACTTTATCCTGGTTCTCAAGCTACCTATCAGACAGATCACAGTCAGTCAAATGGAAAAACTCCACCTCCCCCTTCTTAGCTACTCCTACTGGTGTACCTCAGGGATCTATCCTAGGGCCAATGCTTTTTAACATCTTTATTAATAACTTTCACTCTGCAATTCCTGATGCCAAAATCATTCAATACACAGATGATTCTACCTTGGTCTGCTCTGCCCCTAACCCCTCTGAATTGCTCACTAAAACTCAAACTGCTTTTTCAATCACCGAAAACTGGATGTGCCAAAACCACCTCTCTCTCAATGCCAATAGATCTAAAATTTTGCTGTTACCCCCAACAAAAACTCATTCCTATAACAAAGATACTTTCAGAGTCCTGAGTCAAACCAACGCGCCTATAGAAGTGGTTCCATCTGCCAAACTACTCGGCATTACTGCAGATGAATACCTTAAGTTCGACATCCACATTCTGCAAAATATTAAGAGAACCCACCAAAAACTTGGTATGCTATACAGGAATAATCACTTTCTCTCTCACTCTATTAGGCACACTCTGGCCACTACCTATCTTCTGCCCTCCTTACTATACAGAGCTTGTCTCCTTACCAGCCTGTCCTTCTCTATCACCTTCAAATTAGAAAACTGCTATAATAAAATCTCTTAAATTTGCCACCAAATCCAAACATTCCACCCATCATTGCCACGACCTGCAATCTCTGAATGGGCTAGAACTCCCAAACTACCTAAACCACCTCCAACTCACCACTGCTCATAGACTCATATTTCACCCTTCTAAATGTCCAGCTCTAGATAATATCCTTCCCCCTTAAACCCCTAATAGAACTCGCAGATCTGAACATCAACCCTTGATAGCTATCCATAAGCCCAAACGTCCTGCTGGCCAACTCCTTCTCTCTTTCTCACTAGGTAAAAAATGGACCCCCCCCCACTCTAAGAACTATACCAAACTCAGAAAACTTCAAAACCCAGCTTTTCAAACACCTGTCCACTAAATGGAAATATACCTGCCTTCACCCTACCTAAATTCTCCCAACTACTTGCCCATAAAATGTTTTTGTTTCTTCTCTTCCAGGTTCTTAAGCTCTCTAAATCTCCCATAGCTTGTGTTTTTATGACTGTATCCAAGCTCTCTCCAATTCCTAGAGCTACCGAACCCTCATCACAACTGTGTAAATATTGTGAATAGTTTCATACTTTAAATGTGTGCTTGTACTTGTAAATGTTTTATATTTCTACTTTAAAGGTGTGTATGTAAAGTGTTTTCCCCACATACTATGCAATGAGTGCTCTCATAAATGAACTTGTATAACCCTTAAGATCATCTACAATGATGTTTGTCTGACTACTGTGCAACACTGTATCTACCTTTGCTGCAATTTGTTCTAGATAATGTATCTTTACATTTCTGTATTACTATTTCTGTACTGTATTTGGAGCTTTTCTCCCCGGGCCTCCACTGAAAACGGGTCCCTTGGGCCCAGTGGACTTCCCTGGTAATCAAACTGGAAATAAAGTTTTCTGCTTGTGTTATGTATAAAAACTTCTATGCAAACTTAAACCTTGCTCTAATGCTCCTGACAATATTCCTCCTCTTTTCCTAAAATCGCTGCTGACGGTATAGCTCTCCCAATCAGCATCATCATTATTAACAGATCTTTAAAGGAATCATACATCCCAAACTCTGGCACTCAGCTTTTATTAATTCCTACCCAAACAAAGGACTAAAAATATTTAAAATTTCTGCCTATTGTATCTTAATCTCTAAAATCCATGAAAGTGCATTCACCTCCAACTTATGCCTTTTCTAACCCAAAACAATCTTCTTACACCTACTCAACATGGCTTCCACTCAAATATTCATCTCTCACCAAGCACTTTACACAGTCAGTCAAACAGATGATTCTACCTTGGTCTGCTCTGCCTCTAACCTCTCTGAATTGCTCACCTCTCTTCCCACATAGCCTTAGCTGCCACACCGATATCATTTTAATCCATACTCCTAAATACTTAATTTTATCATGTCCCCATAAATATTGAGATTGCAGAACTGATTCACATGTGGGTACATAATTTACCTCTATTGCTTTTGTTGTAACTTCATTAATTTTGTATCCCAAAAAGGTTTGAAATTGCCTCAGTATATTCTACAGCACTGTAATGTCCCTTTCTGGTTTTGTCAGGTATAAAATAATGTCATCTGCAAATACAGTCAGCTTTTCTTGACTACCATACCAATTACATCCTTGAATTTCTGAGTCCTTATTTTCTTTACCAATGGTTCTAAATATAATGGAAATAAAGGGGAGAGGGGACACCCCTGCGTGGTTCCTCTGCTCAAGCACAGATCAGAGAGGACCCCACCCACATTAATTTTAACCTCCGATCCTTCATATGTCCTCATACTCAACCTTATACTTTTATCAGGGAATGCAAATGCTTCCATTGCTCTGCACATAAAATCCCAGCTTATTCTATTAGATGCTTTCACTGTATCAAGACCCACCAGCAACAGTGGTATTTTCTTACATTCTGCTTCCCTCTGGATCATCACTGTTCTGTTTATGTTGTCAAATGTTTGCCTCCCCTCCACAAAACCACAATGATTCATATATATCAATCAGTTATGGCATAACTTTTGCTATTCTTTTAGCCATTATAGACAAACACTTTCTAATCATGATTTAGTACTGAAATGGGCCTGAATAAAGATGGATCTGATGGATTACTGCAAACCACGATAAACACAAACTGAATAATCCAAAAGGTACAAGTTGTACTTGAAGCTGGAAAAAGTTTTATTTAGCGCTTTCATCAGTCAGTGAAAATGACTTCTTCAGAATAACATAAAACAGTTCCACACACCTTATATAACTTCACATTACTGTGAACAATACATCCTAATTAATCAATTAGGCTGTAAAATCCTGAAATTTAAAGCTACACCCCGTCTACATATCCACATCCAGTAAAACCAATCCAATATAACATGGTAAAACAATCCAATATAACATGGTAAAAATAAAAACATTTCAATTAACTATTTACAAACCACATATTTTTTTAAAAACAAAAACTGTTTACATTTAAAATCTGGTTTAACAAAGAATATATTGTATTGCATACATATGTATGCAAATTATTGTAACATGTTCATTTGTAAGGGACACAACCTCATTCAGCCCAGGGGGACTTGTGGCATTAACCCTCAATTGCCACATCATCTCTTTATATTCTAAAAATAATTCACATGGTCCCACTCTTTCACTAACCTCTACATGTTCCAATACTGCAAATTTGAAATTGTGTTCAGGGAACCTATGAAGTGGTTAACAAGGGCATTATTAACATTAATTCTACCAATGTCATATACATGTTGGCAAATACGTGATCTAAAAGTGTTTTTTGTTTTACCTATATAGTACCTTTGGCACATTTGACATAGTGCAATGTAAACCACGTTCTTAGCTCCACAATTACTCTTGTGCAGGGACTTAATTGCTCCATATTCTGGTATATCCACCCTGTCACCCTCTAAGATGTGTCTATATTGCGAACAATGTCCGCACTTCCTTGTAAATCCGTCCCTTTGAAATCTTGCCCCCTCCTTTTTCCCTTCCAACATGTTCTTAATACAGGTGTCCTTTTTGTAAACAACCAATGGTTTGTCCCCTAACTTTTTGCCTAGCTGTTCATTGTTTTTTAGTACAAACCAATTTTTAAACAAGATGTCTCTAAATTGGGAGAAGTGGGGGCTAAATGTCATAATCATAGCTTTATTAACAGTACTGTTATTGCTATTCTTACTATTGACCCTTACTCTGTCTTCTTCACAAACTACATCTTGTGAATCATCCTTGCTAAGGCCCAACAAGGAGTAGAAATGCTCTGACCTTCTCTTGTGGGTAACCTCTTCTAAAATTGGTTCCACAAACCCTTGTGGGTACCCCCTTCTAGCCAACATACCCAACAGAACATGTCCAACTCACTAACCATCCTTGTGAGCCATACCCCCTTGTCCCTTGACCAGGGATCTTTTTTGATGTATGGGGTGGCCACTTTCAAAATGTAATAGGGTGTTCGAGTAAGTTGGTTTCCTATAAATGAGAGACGTATATTTCTTCATCTAGTTTTTCCTAACCTGGATGTCCAAGTAACTAATGCTTTCTGTGTTGATGTCCATCGTAAACCGCAGGAATTAGGTGTTGGTGTTAAGAAAAGAGAAAAAACTCTCAACTAATCCTCACTGCCTCCCCACAGAATCAAAATATCATCCAGGTACCATAGAATATACACAGTTTGTAGCCATCAGATGGAAATGCACTAGATAACTCTCATTGGGTCAAGACAATATTTGCAAACACAGGGGCACATGCTGCCTCCATGGCAACCCCCGATGTCTGTCTTAACAGTTGACCCTCAAATACAACTTAGTTATTTTCTAAAATGAGTTCCATCAGGGTCCTAAATATAAGTGCTCTAGTTTGTGTAAAATTAGTATTTTTACACACAAAAAAAATCATAGAACAGGTCAACACCTTCAGAATGTGGTATGACACTGAAGAGGTCTTTCACATCCACAGTTACAAAAATAATATCTTCCCTGTATAAATCCTACTTGATCTTTAAGCAGTCCCATGTGTCTTTTATTATGTGGGAGAATTTACTGAGACTATCTTTTAACTGAAAATCAAGGAATTTGGCTATAGTCAGGGTCTTTGAGGCCTTGGAGTCAATTATGGGTCTTAAAAGGGGGGGGGGGTTGGTGGTATCTTTGTGGATCTTAGAAATGACAAGGATTGTTGGAATTCTAGGGTTGTTTTGTAACAAAAGCGTACTCCTGTTTAGAAATCCGATTATTAAGTAAAAGTTTATACAGGGTTGCATCTATATTCCCATATGCTATGTTGAGTTTGTTGACCAACACTTGTTCATATCCATCCCCAAAGAAGTGGCTCAACATGCTATCCACATACCGCTGTTGATCAATCACCACCAACCCACCCCCTTTATCAGGTATCATGACCCTGACTGACCTGTTGTGAGTAACAAACTTTCTTCCTCTGTCAGATTACCCTTACCTCTAGGGATCTTACTATGTTTACAAGTGGTTCTGATATGATTGACACACATCATTTTGAAAAGTTGTAAAGTTGGGTGCGGGGGGGTTTTAAATACGCTTGTCTTTCTACATAATGGAATATATTGATTACTGGGTTCGCCATTCAGAACCATACTAAGGTTAAGCTTCCTAATATACACCATAAAATCCAGCAATGTTCCGTCAACTCTAGCATTTTTTAAGGGTACAAAATTGAGCCCTTTTTTAAACAGGCTGGCCCATTCTTCAGTGACCTGGGTACTACTTAAATCGAATATTTAAAAATCCTGGTGTTTATTGCATATAATATTGCAATTCTGACCACCTCCACCTAAACCTGGGTCACCGCTCTGTTTCTACCAACTCCCAGTGTTGCCTCTCCCTCGCCCCCTCCTTACTGTCCCATATGCACCCCTCCTCCGTCCATGGCCATTCCAGGGACTCCCTGTTGTATGGCTGGTTGTTGTAGTGATTGTGTTGTAAATTCCGGATTCTCTCCGACCTCCGGGGTGGGTTCCTAAAGTGACATTTTCATAATTAACATTGTCACCTTGATAGTCTCCAGTTATGTCCCTTCCCACTCCATGTACAGAACCATAATCTATAGCTTCTAATTGTGCAGAATTGAACCCAATACTGCTCTTCGGCAAGGGATAGGCTTGTCCTAATTCATACTGCCTTTTGCCCCTTTCTAGTTTTTTTACTTTTTTATCTTTAATACTGGAAATAGTTTTATCCACATTGACAAATATAGCTTTGTATTCATTGATTTTCAAAGAAAACACAAGTCCTGTTTTATTTGTTCAAGTCTATTCACTGCTGTGATGCCCATGCCCTGGTCCAGCAATCAAGGTGCCTCAATCCTCACCAATAACCCCAGTGAGGGGAGTCTCATGTAGGAGGAAAGGATAACAAATACACACAGTAAAGTGCAATTTCCCTTAAGAGCACACAGAGATCATATTCAGTCTGGGGCTAGTCGCTCCCTTGCTCTCCAGGTCCCCAATAAGACTCCTCACTGGCACAGCTATAGGGTCCAGATCTTAACCTAGTGGGCAAGCTAAAACCTCCAGCACCCCTCTCTGTCCAACCAGTGCTTCGTGTCCCTGCCCACGTAGCTGACACACACACACACACACACACACACACACACACACACACACACACACACACACACACACACACACACTTTGAGAAGAGTTTATACAACCACACAGACACTCCTGGGGAAGGCTGAAACAGGTTCTCCAGCTATGCCCCTTTCTCCCCAGACTATACGTTAGTATCAGCTGCCACCGCCCACTAATATTTATCAGCTACTCAAAGGCCCTTAAAAGGGTGTCCAATTATTATTGTGCAATATTATCCAATTGGTAGTACAGCCCACAGCTAAAGCTATTGGAGTGGCTTTGTACAATTTTACCAAAGGCATGCATGTACTCTAAAGAGCTTAAATCATCTCTATAAAAACAGCCACAATTGAAAGGGTTTAAAATAACAGTCAAAACACAAGACAATACTTTTACTACACAGTGCTAGTCAAGAGTTCGGAGATCACAGAGAAATACTTAAAATAATTTAGTAGTACAGTTCTGACATCACAGAAAAACACTGTTTAATCTTTCTAGTTTCTAGCTATTTCTAAGAGAAAAACACAAGTCTAAGATAAACTTACATATCGAGCAAGACAGTGCTGAGGAGTTGGATGGTCAAAACAAAAATGCTTAATGCTCTCAGTTTTTAAAATCACATTCCTGGTTCACATTATATCATTCTTCACACTTTACTTGGGTTCCCAGGCTAACCAGCTACATTCTTTAGTAAGCTCACACCAGGTCAGGAAGCAATGTCATTAAGGACATTTATGCATGCAAATTCTGGACATTAACTCTGGCCTTAAAACAATAGCAAGAATTCCTTCATCTAGACCGACTGGAGCCGTGTTTACATCAAAGAGTCACACCATGCTTTACACCTATCTTCACCCAATCCTCACAACTGCATCCTTCAACAAGTTACATTTTTTATAATTATCTTTTAACAAGAGCTCTCATAGCTCACATCCATGATGGTTGAACATGGCTAACAAGTCCGTATGCAGTTCAGAACCACTAACTAACCCATTAGGGAACTTCCAACATCCAAGACCCTTCGGGATCTGTTCCTGTTTTAAACATTCCCTTAGGTACTGGTTCTCCACTTGTAGCTTTCTCAGTTTAAACACATCTTTTTCCAAACTCTTTAGTTTTTGGTCTACAGTACCTTGGATGATGTGTTCCGATGGAAAAACAAACTCGCAATGTCCATCTCTGTTTAGCCAGTCCGAAAAATTAAATCCTTGCTGGAAATCCTCCCCGTTGTTAAACTGACTTTGTTGAGCTTGTCCGTTGCCCGATACTCCATGTTCAGACCGCTGACTGACATAAATCGGGCTCCTCTAACCTGGGGGTATACTAGCTGTTGACTCGTTCAAAGAAATCGCACCTTCTTCGCCCTAAGGCCCAAAAGTAGTCGGGGAGGCATTGAGCTTCCTCCCAAAGTCAATCAACTGTTGTATGAACACCTCGATGAGTGAAGACAGGTTCCCAATAGCTTTCGCTAATTCGTCCGTGGAACCCTCAGCTGCAGGAGTGATTCCTGTACCAGTCTCCATGAACTACTGCAAACCACAATGAACACAAACCGAATAATCCAAAAGGTACAAGGTACACTTGAAGCTGGAAAAATAGTTTTATTCAGCGCTTTCAGTCAGTGAAAATTACTTCTTCAGAATAACATAAAACAGTTCCACACACCTTATATAACTTCACATTACTGTGAACAATACGTCCCAATTAATCAATTAGGTTGTAAAATCCTGAAATTTAAAGCTATATCCACATCCAGTAAAACCAATCCAATATAACATGGTATAAATAAAAACATTTCAATGAACTATTTCATTTACAAACCACATATTTTTTAAAAACAAAAATGGTTTACATTTAAAAAAGAATATATTGTATCGCATACATATGTATGTAAATTATTGTAACATGTTCAGTTTACAAATCAAAATCAGATTTTAATTTCAAATAACTAGTAAGGGACACAACCTCATTCAGCCCAGAGGGACTTGTGGCATTAACCCTCAACTGGCCACATCATCTCTTTATATTCTAAAAATAATTCACATGATCCCCCTCTTTCACTAACCTCTACATGTTCCAATACTGCAAATTTGAAATTGTGCTCAGGGAACCTATTGAGGTGTTTAACAAGGGCATTATTAACATTAACTCTACCAATGTCATACACATGTTGGTAAATATGTGATCTAAAAGTGTTTTTTGTTTTACCTATATGGTACCTTTGGCACATTTGACAGTGCAATGTCAATCATGTTCTTAGTTCCACACTTACTCCTGTGCAGGGACTTAATTGTTCCATGTTCTGGTATATCCACCCTGTCACCCTCTAAGATGTGTCTGCATTTTGAACAATGACCGCACTTCCTTGTAAATCCGTCCCTTTGAAATCTTGCCCCCTCCTTTTTCCCTTCCAACATGTTCTTAATACAGGTGTCCTTTTTGTAAACAACCAATGGCTTGTCCCCTAACTTGTTGCCCACCTGTTCATAGTTTTTTAGTATAAACCAATTTTTAAACAAGATGTCTCTAAATTGGGGGAACTGGGGGTTAAATGTCATAATCATAGCTTTATTAACAGTACTGTTATTGCTGTTCTTACTACGGACCCTTACTCTGTCTTCTTCACAAACTACATCTTGTGAATCATCTTCCTTACCATCTGATGGATCTTTACCCTATTTAGGTATTACAGGTACTACCACTTTCTTCCAGGATATTGGTACCTCTTCTCTTAAAATACTGGTAAACAAAACCTTCCAGATCTTTATCGGGTTTTCCCTCTCAGCTTCCAAAAATCCACAGGAATACTGTCTATTCTGGGGACTTTCCTGTAGGCTGGTTATACATCACCATTTGTATCTCCTCTCCTCCTATCCTGTTAGTAATTGAGCCTCCTCTGCCTCTAGCCTTGGCATATTTAATTCTTCCATAAAAATTTCCATTTGTACTTTTTCTTGATTTCCGTATTTCTCTGCTTTATACAGACATTTGTGGAGTTTCCAAAATATTTCTAATACTTCCACAGGATCTCTTATCTTCCTTGTTATAGGCTCATTAAGCTTGGTGACGGCCCTTTTTACTTTCTGTGGCCCGAGTCGTTGTGCTAAAAGTTTTTATGCTCTAGAGTCATTATCAAAAAACAGTTGCTTATAAGCAATCTTTCTAAACTCATGCACATTATAGAGGTAACCCCTTATTTTCTTTTTGGCATTCTGTAGTTGCTCCTCTTGTTCTGAGAGATTCCCCCTACTTTGGAATACTTTAATATTTGTCAGTCCCCTAAACAAACAAACAATTAAAATTCCTTCATAACCCTTTCTTTTATTTACTCCCTATTTTTAAATCCCATTATATTCCACTCCCTAGCTATATATCGAGGAGTTTCTATCTTCTCTAATAGCGCCTGAATAATTTCCATTACCCATTCCTTAAATTCCTCTCTTTTCAACAGATAGTTGGGAAAGCACCAGTGTTTCATTTTTATTTCATTGCCTTGTGTTTTTATTTCAGTAATTACTGGTGCATGATCTAAAATAGTTACTGGGTGCATATCAAGACCTTCAATTAAATACACGTGTTCCTGTGAAATGTAAAGTTTGTCTAGCTTAACCCAGTTTTTGTACCTTGGGGAATAACATGCAAATTCACTCCAAAATCCTACTACTGAATTAATATCTTCCATGCCAAGTATTTGCAAACATTTCTTTAAAAATCTACCCTCCCTTTTTATATTCCCCTTTCTGTGCCCTCCAGACATATCTTCATTGTTGCAAATCAAATTCCAGTCCCAACCTATAAGTAATACTCCTTGCTTAAAGCCGATTATTTCTCCTGGAATATTCTTTATCTCCATTATAGGCAGTTTTTGGTGGAATATAAATATATGCCAGCGTAATCCTACTCCCTTGCCAGTAACCCCTTAGTACTACAAATCTACCATTATTGTCTTTTTTCCCTCTTCTATTACTATTAGAGCTCCTCTTGCAATTAATATAAGTACTCCACTCTTCCTCTGCCCCAGGAATTCCGCTGAATAATCATCATGAAAACCTCTCTACCAAATTTACATATTCAGTTCTTTCCAAATGTATCTCCCTGTAGCACAGCTATTTCCACTCTATATTTTTTTAATATAGTTAAATATAGAAAAAAAAAAAAAAAGAGTAGTGATCACCACTACCATTTAAACACATTATAGAAAGAATCATATTCCTGAGGAATTATTATTCCCATCTTTTGTGTGTAACAGCTTTTTTGTTAAATGTCCAGTTCCAGCTTTTGTTACATGCATGCACTGTTTGGCAGGTTAATCTTTTCTACAACTGTTTCCTGTTATCTCCATTTGAACTCATGTCACATCTTGCAGACCTTTTTGTTTTATTGAAAACCCTCAAATAAAAATATACACACACACACATCCAATACATCCTAAAACCTATTAACGTAATAACACAAAATATCGAAGTTTTAATCCCTAATAGGAACAAAAGGTCCAAACTGATGGTCACACACACAGACTCTAGCTAAACAGAATGAAAGTTTATCCATGCTAACAGCCCGTGATTCTATTAAGTCCGGCCTGGTTTTGTCTGATCTTTATAGCTCTCCCAGCTGCGAAAACACTTGAATGCTTTCAGAAAACATTTTCTCCAATCCTTTTGTCTGCTAGTGACATGAGAACCAGATACAGGACTGCTTACTAGAAAAAAGACCTTATAATATTCAATAATCTTCTTCATTTACTTGCTTTTTTAAAACTGGTTACTATACAAAGGTAATGGCCTTAACACAGTCTTTCCCCCTATGCAAGAATGAGAAAAAGCACACTATTTTTTCTTTTGTTGTGCTCTTTTAACCAGATCTTTTTTTTTTTTTTTTTTTAACACCGCAGTGCCTACAGTTCTTAAAACTGAACAAGGAGAAAGAGAGAATAAGGGAGAAAGAAACAAAAAGAAAAAAAAGAAGTTATGTACTGACCATAATGTGCCATCTGAGTAGTTGTACTTCATTTATTTTCAACCTGTGGGAATACGGACCCATATCGGATCTGAGCCGGCAAAGATTACTAGCATCGGCTCTGAGCTCCAGACTCCTCCCCTTACCCACAATACACCTCCCTTGCCTTCTATCCCCAGATCGAGTTTGCTGAACTCACACTTGTACCCAACCTGATAATATAATCGTGACCCATATTACAGCCCGTAGGCTGAACATGCGCCAAAGGTTCGGGGGAAGGAGGGAGGGACGGTTGAAGACAAAGTACAACTACTCAGATGAAACGTTATGGTGAGTACATAACTTCTTTATCTGAAGTAGATTACTTCATTTGATCTTCAACCTGTGGGAGAGTCCCCCAGCTACTAAACACCTGGGTAGCCCTCAGGGGAGGATATTCCTGAGCAGTGCGGAGCCAAAGGATGCTCTCCTTCTAGATGTCAAATCCAATTTGTAATAGGAGATAAATGTATGAGATAAGGACCAAGCACCTGCTGGGCAAATGTCATCCAAAGATGCCCTAGACCAGAAAGCTGCAGATGTAGCCATGGACCTAGTGGAATGAGCTTTAACCTGACCTGAAGGAGATGTGCCTTTATCCTTATAGACCTGCAGGATGCATGAAGAAATCCATCTAGCTACAGAGACTTTGGACATATGTTTGCCCAGAAAGGGTCTATAGAACGAGACAAACAATTGATCAGATTTACAAAAATTTTTTGTCCTGTGTACATAGAATTGTAACAGTCTTTGAGCATCCAACATGTGTAGTTTGTATTCCATCCTGTTGGTAAAATTGGGAAAAAACACAGGCAAATTTATAGTTTGATGACTGGTGATGCCACCTTAGGAAGAAAAGATGGATTGGTACGAAGGGAAGGGAAACTCTATCTTTATGAAAAATCATGTACGGAAATTTTATGGACAAGGCCTGTAATTCTGAAATGCTTCTGGCAGAGGTAATAGTGACCAGAAAGGCAGTTTTCCACGATAGACATTTTAGATCTGCAGTTGTGGCAGGCTCGAAAGGTGGAGCAACCAGAGCTTGGAGAACCATAGTAAGGTTCCACGGGGGGACAGGATCTTTGACCGGGGGGCATAGCAAAAAGGTGCATTCGATAAAGGCTTTACACAGTCTAGAAGATGTCAAGGATGCAGGATTCTTGCCCACATGAAAATGAGAAATGGCACCCAACTGAATTAGAAGAACTACCTCCATGCTGGAAAATATCAGCTAGGAAATCAAGAATAGTGGGAGATAGGAGCCGTGAAAGGATCTAAACTCCTCTGAGAGGCCCAGAAAGAAAAACATTTCCACTTTCCGCTATAAACCTGGTTGACTACTTATGAGCAGCCACCAAAATGGACTTAACAGAGGAGGAAAGTCCGGGAGTCTTGGCTATCATGGGAACTGGAGCAGCCAAGCAGTGAGCTTCCAGCTGTCTAGACTCGGATGAAGTACCCCTGATGGATGTTAAATCAGACACCGAATGGGATCTAGGATCCAAGGTGGAGCCAGAAGGCGAGACCAAAGGAAGGGGGAACCATACCTGGCGAGGTCAGAATGGGGCAATGATCACCTTGCTCCCCAGTCGACAAGCTTTCTGTAGAAACCTCAGGATGAGAGGAACTGGCGGGTAAGCATACAGAAGACTGGGAGGCCAAGCATGAACTAGAACGTCTCTGGGGGACTTCCCCGGCGAGGGATTCAGAGCGAAAAACCTGCTGCACTTTGCGTTGGAAGAAGATGCAAAGAGATCGCAGCAAAGTTGACCCTCACTCACTGAAGATCTGTTCCGCTACTGACTGATTCAGAGACCAGTGGTAAGGCATCAGAATGGTCCGACTTAGCCGGTCAGCTAGGATGTTGGACCGTCCCAGAATGTGTGCTGCAATAAGAAAGCGACTGGTGGAGATCACCCATTCCCACACTCTCATGGCCTCACGACAAACGGGATAAGATCTGGTCCCTCCCTGTTTGTTGATGTGCCAGACTACCAACATGTTGTCTGACTGACTAGCAATTGTCCCCCAAGGAAGAAAGGCATGAAGGGCCTGCAAAGCCAGAAGGACCACCCTCATCTCTAGGATATTGATATGCAAGCTGGTCTCTATGGGGGAACCACAGGCCTTGGACTGTCCTGCCCGAACAATGCCCCCCGCCCAAGTTGGGAGGCATCCGTGGTCACTGTGGTTTGGGCCAGGGTTGGAACGAAAGGTTGTCCCTCCAGAATGTCCGGAGAGCTCATCCACCAAATGAGTGACAACCGACACACTGGACTTAAGTGGATAGGGGTAAATCCAACAGGGACCACTGCACCGCTAGAGTCCACTAAAGAATCCCCATATGTAGTCGAGCACATGGAAGGAGAGTTATGGTCACCGCCATCGAGCCTAGGGCCCTCAATACAGATTCCGCTGTCGGGAGATGAGAAAGGTAAATTAGTAGACATGCATCCTGAGGTTTTGAACTCTCTCTGAGGTCAGGAACACTTTGCCCTGGAGTGTGTCTATCCTGGCGCCAATGTAGTCTATCACCTGTACATAGAGATTTGGATGTGTTGATTGTGATATCAAAACTCAAGGCAAGTGCCATATAGTAGTCCCTAGTTTGGAAAAGTAGACGCCTGGTGGGAGCAGTGAAGAGCCAATTGTCCAGGTACGGATAGACCTGGATCCCCTGAAGCCTCAGGTGAGCCACTACCACTGCCATCACTTTGGTAAACACCCTGGGGACTCTGGAGAGACCAAAGGGTAGGGCTTGAAATTGGTAATGATTGGCCCCTAGACAGAAGTGGAGGAACCTCCTGGAGCTTCTGTGCATTTTTATGTGATAGTAAGCATCCTGGAGATCTAATGAGCACATCCAGTCGCGCTCTTGCAGGTACGGCATGATGGACTGTAGTGTGATCATCCAGAACTTTTCTTTGGCAAATGACAGGTTCAGGGTAGAGAGGTCCAGAATGGTCCTTAAGTCCACTGTCTTCTTTGGCACCAAAAAGAACCTGGAATAGAAGCCAGATCTGGACTGATCTGGGATGGTTTTGATGATTTATTTTCCTAGCAGCTTGGAGATTTCCTGTTCTGCTGCCTCCCTTTGTGTGGGTGGAACGTTTGGGAGGTGTTGGAGAACCCACGAAGGGAATAGGATATCCTCTGGATATGATTTGTAGCACCGAGCAATGCGTGGGTGGAACGTCCGGGAGGTGTTTGGGAGGTGTTGGAGAATTCAAGAAAGGGACAGAATATCCTCTGGATATGATTTGTAGCACCCAACAATCCGTTATTATGGACTCTCATGCTGCTGGGTGCAAGGACAATTGTCCCCAGACTGCCTCCAGAGTAGAGCAGTTGGGCAACCCCTCAAGGTTGCTGCCTGGGTCTGTCAGAGAAAGGTTCTCAAGACCCGAAATTTCGCAGACCCCCTCGGCCTCTGGACCGGTGTCTATTCTGTCCCCCTCTGCCTCGGGGGAAGAAGAGCCATTAGTGTCCCAGGAATACGGAGACTTCTGGAACCACGTGTTCTTTTGCCCCCTCTGGTTCCGGGAAAAGGACCTTTGAGGGTTAGAGAAGTGGATCCCAACGGCAGACAGGGTCTTCCCATCCTTCTTGCTCTGGACTAGCGTCTCCTTGATGGTCTTACCTAACAGAGTTGTGCTGTCATAAGGGGCATTGGCAAAGGATGCCTTAAAGGGTTCGGTAAATTGGCACAACCTGAGCCAGGCATTATGCTTCATGGACACGCCGGACCCAGCTGCCCCAGCCGCTCCTTCCGCTGCATGGATGTATTCGATACTGCTCTCAAAGTGGCCAGTTTTGCAGAGAATGAAACCTTGTCCTCCTGCGACATGGACTTGGGTGGAGTCTCCTCCAGCTCCTTCACCAGGTTGCGTTGGGAGTCTCGTGACATGGGCCAAGTAGTTCAGCTCCCTTATTGAAAAGTTAGCTGAAACATACACCAACTTCCCTAGCTGGTCCATCATCAGCAGAGACTCTGTCAGGAGGGTGGACCGAGGAACTTTCCTGAGATAGTTCCCTCTTCGTGGCTGCTACCACCATGGCATCCACTAGGGAGTCCTTGCTCCGGGAAGGCCCATCTATAGGGGGAGTCAAAACCTTATTGGGGTGCTTGGGGATTGGCTCTACGGTATCAGGGTCCTTCCACGCCTGCAAGGTGATCAAATCCACTAAAGGATCCACGGGGGGGGGGGGCACCCAAGACGTAGAAGGGCCCATGCTGAAGGCCTCCAAAAACACAGATCAGAGAGGGCTTGGGGGCAGACCAACCTCCCCGCTAGTGCAGGATTTCCATGAAGTCTCCAAAGGAGACATCATCGGAAGGTGACCTTGGGGAACCCTCCCCCTCATCTAAGTCTGTGTCCTCGGTTAGGGACTCAGGGGAGTCCAAGTGCCTCCTCTTACATGTATGCTTGCGAGACATCTCCCGCGGGGCTCTCTGGGGAGTGCTCACAAGCCATCTGTTCCTCTGGGGGAACCTTCTGAGGCCCTTCGGGCACGGGCTGTCCCTCTGGTAAGACGACGGGGACCATAGACTGAGCAGAGGGGGTCTGGGTGGAGCCCGAGGGGGCGGCCAGGGGCCGGACCCAAAGTGGCTGGAGCTCCGAGAGAGGGAAGCTGGACCAACGTCGGAGCCGATGGTAAAGGTTCCATTCCCTCAGATCCAACCCCCAGGCTGCAGCTCCGAGCGTGGCTCGGATCTGAACTGGTCAGATCAGAGATGCTCCAGGCAGCTGCCGGCGACGAGGATGCAAGGACCGCCGACGCCCCGACGAAGGCCAACCTCGGAACTGAGAACTCAGAAGCTGAAGGTCGGATCGGGGAAGGAGTAATAGGCTGAAAAAGGGGAAGCGAGCTGTCCCCTCTTGAGGGAGGGGGGCTGGCAAGACCCCCATCTGGATCTGTGTATGGATAAAGCGCCTCAACATCTTATCCAGATCCATGTCAGAGAGAGAGAACGGGTCGACCAAGACGAGGCCACAGATTCCAACCTGGCCGGTCGGGGAGGCGAGGCCTGGGAGACTGGGTGTACCTCCTCGGGCTCCGGGGAGAAACTCTGAGACCGGAGCCGAGGGGAGTCACGGATCAGAGCAGACTTGCTTGGTGATGAGAGGTCCAGAGACCTCTTCTCCTTCATCCTCGATTCTCTTTCTCGCTCTCTACCCCTCCTCTGCTCCGCTATCACAGGCTTAGAAGCAGGAGTTTGAGTCCTAGCCTGGGAGGGAGGTGAGACCAGAGGCAGAGAAGCAGTCACAGCAGCCAAAGTCACTGAAGCTGAGAACGAGTAGGGAGGATCAGTGGCAAGAAGACCCTTGAGGGCCAACTTGGCCTTTCTATCCTTCAAAGCTCGGGGGTTGAACCCCACACAAATGGAGCAATCAACATTCAGGTGGGCCACACCTAGACACAATACACACACACACACACACACACACACACACACACACACACACACACACACACACACACACACACACACACACACACACACACTGTGGCCATCCACTGGGGAGAGCTTATGGCCACACACTGCGCATCATTTAAAAATAAGCTTTTCAGCCATGCTTAAAGAAGAAAGAGAAGAAACAAACAAAAACTTTCTTCCTAAAATCTAACACAAACCCACTCACCACACTGGGGGGGGGGGGCACCACAGACAAACTACACTAACTAACTATTACTACAAACCTACACATGACGCCAAAGGAATGGGAGGGGAGAAAGCGTACCTATACTAATCTGAAATGGCTAAATTAACAAAAAAATTTTGAAAACTTACAGTCAAAAAACACCCTACTAACTGGAGCTGTAGAGACACGATGTTTCACAAATTGCGGCAAACGAGATCTGGGGATGGAAGGCAAGGGACGTGTATTATGGGTAAGGGGTGGAGTCTGGCGCTCAGAGCTGATGCTACTAATCTTTGCCAGCTCGAATCCAATACGGATCCATATTCCCACAGGTTGAAGATCAAATGAAGTAAACTACTTCAGATCAGACATTTTACATTATAAAATTAACTGAAAAAAATTACTTTACAACATGCAGAGAAAACCATGCACCACTTAATACTGTTAAGAAGAAATTTTATTTTACTTACAGCTAACTCTCTCCTTCCTCTTCCTCTCTCCTGAGTATATTTCTGAACATTAATGACATGAAGTAGAGCATATGCTTTGGAGTCTCCTACAAGTTTAACAAAGTCCAATCCAATATCTCCAGATTTTCTTGTTCTGTCCTGTTTCACAAATAGAATTACTGCTTTGTAATCCCACACTTTCAGTTTCAAAGTTACTGACTTTAGTCTCCAAATGTTAATGACATGAAGTAGGGCATATGCTTTACAGTCTCCTACAAGTTTAACAACGTTCAAGAAAGTCCAATATTTCCAGATTTTCTTGTTCTATTCCTGTTCATCTCTATCTTCTAAACCCTGTCTCTGCTTCATCTCCAGCGCACTCTCGATTCGTCTACTCAACTCCTGTGCTCTTACTCTTCACTCAAGCATTTTCTGTTGAAACACTGGGAAAAGTTTCACTGGCACAGTCTCTCTGTGGTCTTTATTACCAGACGAACAAGGAAGCAGAATATCCTTCTGTTTCACAGCTCACTTTTTGTTGGACAAACTTTTGTACTTCTTCCTTATCACGTATTGCATAAAAAATTTTTTTGTTTCTCCAGGGAAAAATATTTTGACATTAGCCGAGTACAGCAGTTTGAATCTCATGCCTGCTTCTCAACATTCCCTACATAATGGAATACATTTATTCCTCTTCTGCCTCGTGTACAATGAGTAGTCATTCCCACAAACACTCTTCTGTCTCCCACTTTGACCTGCTGCCAGAATCGACCCCTTCTGCTGGTAAGATTGCATTTTTACTATTAAAAGGTCTAGGTTGATTTCTCATAGCCAGGTTTGGAATGTATACAGTGTGACGGTCCCTACTCTGGGCCAGTAATCAAGGAGACTCTATCCTCACCACTGACAACAGTGAGGGATGGCCACTAGGGGCAGAAATGGATATAAACAGTACTTTCAGATGCAGCTGTCTGTACCAAGCACAAGTTCCCTTAAGAGCACAGAGGGAGCACACTCCAGACATGGAGCCGGACACTCACTCACTCTCTCTCCAGGCCCAAAACAAGATTCCACATTGACCACTTTAGAGATCTGTGACCCTGTTACCAGTAGTTGACACACAAACTTGGATATCTGATCTTCTCTCACAAACACACACCCCATGCACTACACACGCACCTAGGAAAAGGCTGGCACAGATTTACCACACACCACATGCACCACACATGCACCTGGGAAAGGCTGGCACAGATTTATCAGCTGTGCCCCCTCTGCCCAGACTATAAGGTAATTACGCTGCCACCATTCAGCTACTCTAAGGCTCTTACAAGGGTAACCAATTATACGGAGTAAAATTAATACCAATACAAATGGTCAAGTTTCACCAATGCAGCAAGGCTTTCAAGAGTGGACACAGTGTCACTAAAATAAGCATAAGTACTCTTAAGACATTAAAAGTATTCTCTGAAAGACCAGCCACAATGAAAGGTATAGAAATATTTAATAATAAATAATAAAATAGAAAATAGGACAATACTGAATACCTAGTTATAATAAATACCAGAGTTTCAATCACAGGAGATATATAACACGGTTGGATAGATTCACCCAGATGTAGAAAAACAATATTTAACTAATCTCACTATATTTTACTGACTGACTAAAGAATTACTGTTCCCTGGTTACTTACTACAAGAAGACAAGATGAAGTATGTTGAGTTGCTTACTACAGCAAGGCAAAATGAGTTGTGTTGAGTTGCTTGAGATATTTGTGAGAGATCTCTTCTGCCAGGTTCCAGAAAACAAAGTGCTGCTACGAGAGTTCCATCATATCTTTCACTAATATCTAAAGAATCATTTCAGTGCTGGTTATAGAAAGACATCCCATCTGGTCATCTAACCCAGGTACAATACACGCCCAAAGCTTTGCTAAGATCCGTTGCAGCATCTGTAAGCTATAAAATAATTTCAAAAACATCCACCCTTCCATGGCAGCAATTAGTTCATCCCCGAGGACAATACAGTAAGATTCCTATCTTGGCTTTCTCATTTTTGTCTCTGGCTACAATGAGACTGGTCAGATAAAATCTCTATGGCCTAAACCAACCCATTTAATTTTCAACCTATTTTTCAAAATTAAAATACTACCAAACACTAGATGGAATAAAAGCGACTAGCCAGTAACCAGAAGCGCTTTAATGTTCTCCTCTCGGCAGAAAGTCTTAAGAGTAAAATATTGCAAAATCACCTGCCTTATATACACATACAAATAAATCAATTAACACAAAAATGTTTTTATTTTTCAAAATTAGCTGGGACTGAGCTTAACCTCTTCCCTTCTAGAATTCTCTGATAAAACCTATACATTAATCAGTTATAATAATACTGTCTGAAATAACATGTATATCTCCTTTCTGTCCAAAAGGACCCACTGTTGAGGCATTTTTAACAACCAATTTTACCAATATATTTTTAACACAAGCATCTGTACAAATCAGTGTGATAGTCAAATGACAAAATTCTTTACAAAACTCCAGCAAGCTATGCTGGCATGTTACATGTGCACTGCCCTACTCTCCCTGGCACATTTCTCTCCCCTTTTGAAGACTCAAGCTAGCTTTTCAAGTGGCCTTGGAAAAACTTTGCTCGAGAGAAATGGGCCTGTCAAACACATTAACATATACCCCATCATGAGAGACCACCTGCACTGGCATTGGTGACCCCACTTCAGTGCTGCACTGTCATGTTATATGCCTCCAACCCTAGGCTCCACCTTAATAACTTGGCATTTTGCTGGCTGGCATTATGTAGCCATGCTAAGGGATTGCGGTCTGTAACCACAGTGAATTTCCTTCCAGACAGGGCTGAAGTTTCTGCAGTGCCCATACTATGGCTAGACTTACGTTTTCTACAGCTACATAACATTCCTCCCTGGGTTGCAGTGTGCAGTTGAGATATACAATCTGAGGAAACCTGGCTGAGTGCAGCCCCCACCTCAGTTTGAAGCATCCATCTGCACAACAAATTTGCTGTAATCTGGACAGGCTAACACAAGGGGTCCTCCAAAGTCCCTTTAAGCTTTTGGAATACCTGCCTTCGGCTTAGCAGATTTACCATGTAATTAACATCACTGACATTCCTTACCACTTTGAAGGGTCCCTTTCAAGCTGCTGGCAGCTTACTGTGTCTGACAGGAATGAGCACCATAACCTGCTGTCCCACAGCATACTCTCATGACTCTAGCACTCCTGTCATACCAGACCTTTTTCTACGGTTTGGCTCCTGCCAGGTTCTCCTGGGCCAAGCCCATGAGCTCGCTAAGCTTTGTCCTAAGATTTAGGACATTTGCCACAACAGACTCCTTGTGGGATTCACAGTCATCCTCACACTCATCACAAATCAAATCTAAATGCCCCCTCACCCCATGCTCATACAGCAGTGATGCACAACGTCCGGCCCTTGATGCAACACCATCCGGCCCCCAGAGAGTAACCATAATTTTTTTTAAAAAAGTGAAAAAATGCTATGCCTTACTCCAGTCACGCAAGCCTTCCAGCACAAGCTTACTTAACTAATTGACTGCAGTTGTGCACACCTCTAATTTTAGCTGTGGAACTAACTATTTTTTGTCGTTTATAACTTGTAGTCTGTAAACAGTAGCAACTTTCTGCAAGAGTTTGTAATAAGTCATGGCTGCAAGCCAGAATAAAGTTAAATGCAAAGTTGATGTAGAAAACAGGCAATTTCATGACTGCTGTCTTAAGTAAAAATGGCAGTCACTGGTACCTATTGTTAACTAGTAACGACTTACTATGCTTTGAGGTGGCCTGCAGATGCAGTAAGAATTCATTTAGTGACCCTCCTCACAAAAAGGTTGTGCACCACTGCCATACAGCAACTCAAAGGAGGAAAAATCTGTGTATTCCTGGGGAACCGCTCTGTATGCAAACAGCAGATGGAGCAAATATTTGTCCCAGTCTCGCCTAAACTGGTCTGTAAATGCCCGTAGCATGATCTTTAGTGTAGAGTTTAACCTTTCTACAAGACCATTAGTTTGGAGGTGGTAAGGGGTGGTCTTTAGATGCTTCACCGCACAGCACTTCCACAGACAAGCCAGCAGGTCTGCCATGAAATCGGCACCTCTGCCAGTCAGTATTGCTCTCATGAAATCTACCCTGCTGAAAATCTAACAAAGCATTTGCCACCTTTTCTGCCTTGATGGAGAAAAGAGCCACCACCTCAGGGTATCTAGTAGCATAATCCACTACCACCAGGATACAGGTCTTCCCTGTGGAACTTGGGGTACTCAGAGGCACCACAGTATCCATAGCTACCCTCTGAAATGGCTCTTTCATCACAGACAAAGGCATCAAAGAAGGTTTGACCTTCTCTCCTGCCTTGTCTACCTTTTGGAATTATTCACAGGTCCTACAGTGCCCTGTTACATACCATGCAGTTTCAGATCAATAAAGTTCTGCATAATACGTCTCTTGGTACACTTTATGCCCATATGACCTGCAAAAGGGCAGCCGCGGTGGTGCAGCGGTTAGCGTTGCCTCCTCACAGCAAGAGGTTCTCTGGTTCGAGTCTCAGCTGGGGTGCCTTCTGTGGAGTCTGCATGTCCTCTCCCTGTGGTCGCGTGGGTTTCCTCCGGGTGCTCCGGTTTCCTCCCACATCCCAAAGACATGCTGTAGGTAGACTGGACACTCTAAATTGGCCCTAGGTGCGAGTGTGTGCATGTGTGTGCCTTCTCCGGAAGGTTGGGCACTGGGCTGGCAACTCAACACTGTAAAACTCCACTGCCAATCATGAGCGGAGAGGTGAACTGCTGTGGCGACCCCTAACCTTGAAAAAGCCGAAATAAGAAGAAGTTGGTAGCATACATCTGGGGGTTGTCTTTAGGGGTTGGAGCATGGCCTAATGGTTAAGGTGTTTGCCTTACAAACACAAGGTGCAGGGTTTGAGTGTCACAAGGGATAATTGGCTAGGCTTAAAATGGCTCACAAGGGCAGTTAACTTAGTACTAATCTATGAACCTATGAACCTAAAAGGAATGTCATGGGCTATGGCTAAAAGTGCCAGATGGTAGGCTCTGGGCATTACCAATTGTTGTATTACCACACCCTCTAATCCTCCCTCAGGAGTCCAGTCTCTAAACAGTAACCCTTTGTTCGAGTATACAGACTCACCTTTTCCTCAAGAATCAGGTGCCTCCTTAGCTACCTCCCTCAGGCCTCATGAGGTAGCTGGTTCTGTCTCAACTCTACCTTTGTGACCCTTCAGAGTTCCCCTTCCACAGGAAGCCTGGTATCTTCTGACAGCAGTGCCTCACTGCCAGCCTGGGTACTATCACTCACCTTTGTCCTTGCAGTCATCCAGTTCACAGGAACATCAGTACCTACCAGCAGCTATAGCTCACTTTCAGGTTCACTGCCACAGGGTAGCTCCCTCCCTGAAATAGCCACATCACCAGCCCCAGCTTCAGGCGTGGGGTTGGTCTGGGTTTGACCCAGGCGACCAGACCCACATATATATTGCCAAGCCTGACTGTGTGTAACTGCATGCACATAGGGCACTGCATTATCAAAATCATTCCCTATCAAGACATCTGCAGGGATATCCTAAAACACACCTACCTTTCCATCCTCCCATTCAAGGTGAGCCCTGGCCAAAGGTATTTGGAATGGGGTACCTTCTAAAGCTCTGACTGGAGTGGACTTCCCAAGCAAAGTACTGCTCCTCTTTAACCACTGCAGGCTTCACAATGGTTATGTCAGAGGTTCTCTCTCTCTCTCTCTAGCAGTGTCCTGTCTTCCATCCACTAAGACAGGATACAAACTCTGGTGATAGTCTGGTACCCCTGTTGCCTCTAGACAACTTACCATTGGCATACTGTTATTCCACCTGCTGACTTACTCACCTTTTGTTACCCCCTTGCTTCAGTGGACATTTGTATGCTACGTGGCCTCTCTGGTTACATTTAAAACATCTAACCCCTGATCAGGGCCATGTACCTGAACTAGTGGCTTCCCCTGTTACTGGTGGACTCTGTTGGGGTGGTTTAGGCTGCCCAACATGGGTTCCCTTATATCTATGTGCAGCACTGGGTATCCCCTTCTTGTGCAGTGGTGCCCTGCTTGTTAAACAAAGATCCCCTTTCTCCCCAGCTCATCTTGACTCCTTCTATATCATTTCTGCTCCTCCATCCTTTTTTCTCTCCTTTCTCAAAACCCAACACAGTAACTCCCTTCATTTCCACACCCTCTCCCTTTTTTCCTTTCTCATAACTCAGCCTATTCACCTTTCACTGTTCTACTCTTGTCCTAATACTTCCTACCTCTCACCTTATGAAACTGAGTGCATAAGTGCCTGCACTCCAAATTATACTTATGTACTACAAACTACTTGTGTTTTAAATTTCATTCAATGCTTTGTTACACCACCTTCCTCAAACGTTATTTTTCTGTCTTCTATATTACTGTTTTTTTTTAGTATAGTTTTGAAAACTGTACTGTACTTAACTTTGTTGATATCAGCTTTGTAATAATTGTATATGGAGCTTTTCTCCCCCAGGCCTCCATTGAAAACGGGCTCATTTTGGCCCAATGGACTTTCCCAGTTAACAGACTGCAAATAAATAAAACAAATAAATCATCTGCAGAGTTACATTCCCATTCTGCCAACCAGATTTGCATGTCCTCAGGCAAAGTGCTAAGGGCTTGCTCCCTCACTAAAAGGTCTGCTAGCCTTTCAGAAGTGGTGACCTTACACCCGCTCACCTACCTATGAAAATAAATGCTTAACTCAGCAATATAATCACATACACTTTCATCTGTCTTGCATCTATGCTCATGAAACTTTTTTCTGCAAGTTTCAATTGTTAACTTAAAACATTCCAATAAACATTGTTTAACTTCATCACAGTTTAAATAATCAGTATCAGACAATTAAGAAAGAGCAGTAACAGTTTTATCCTGGAGTAAGGGGGGGTAAGGCAACGTACCCAGAGCCCTTGGTCAACATTATACTGTTAACATACTCTTTCAAATTTTCAATATCAAAATTATGTAAACTGTGGAATAAATTTACTAACCTGTGGAATAAATTTACTAACCTTTATTTCTTCTGACGTTTGGTTATTCCCTTCCCCATTAAATCTATTTCACTGACAAAGAGTCAGCATCTCCCTCTCATGTTGGCGCTGTTTTTTCTTTTCATTGGCCTCCAAATAGTGCAGTCTCTCATTCAGTTCAACCTCCAAACACTGCAGTCTTTCCATTGATTCTAATTCTAAATGTTTGGACTCCAGTTCAAGTCTCAAACTCCAGATAAACCTAAGTCCTCTGAGGAAAAGGTGAACTGTCCTGTTTCTGAAGGGTGCACATCCCCATCACCAGACTGGTTTGTCTTCTGGTTGCTGGTCCGTGCTGCAGCTACGACTAAGACTGAAATCATTTCCTCAAGTTGGGATGCACCAGTCCTTTGGCTCTGCATACCTTGGCCAACTGGTTCTTTGTCAGCTTGCCATAAATCCTCTGCTGACATCTTTACCTGCTTTCCCGGAGTAAACTAAACTAACAAAAATAAATAAAACTGTTGTAAAAATGAAACTCTGTATGTTTACCTTGTGGCTGCTGAGAGTACACACACCTTCAGTGACAACTGCCCACAGGCTACTGAAGTTCAATTAATAGCCCACCATATCCCACCCAGATGCCACCAATACATAATGGTCCCTACTCCAGGCCAGTAATCAAGAAGCCTCAATCCTCACCACCGACACCGGTGAGGGACGGCCACTAGGAGCAAAGATGGGTACATACAGTATTTTCACATGCAGCTCTCTGCACCAAGCACAATTTCCCTTAACAGCACATAGGGACTGCATGCCAGACTTAGGGCTGGAGTCTCTCTCTCTTCTCTCCAGGCCCCAAACATGATTCCACATTGACCACTTTGGAGATGTGTGCACCTGTTCCCAGTAGCTGACACATACACTTGGACTTTTGACACACACACACACACACACACACACACACACACACACACACACACACACACACACACACACACACACACACACACACACACACACACACACACACACACACACACACACACACACACACAAAAGGCTGGCACAGATTTTCCAGCTGTGCCCCCTCTGTCCAGACTATAAGGTAATCACCAGTCAGCTACTCCAAGGCTCTTACAAAGGTGACCAATTATGACAACTAAAATTAATACCAATACAAATGGTAGAGTTTGACTAATGCAGCAAGCCTTTCAGAAGTGGGCCACAGCGTCATTAAAATAAGCATAAGTATTATTTATTTTTATTTATTTTATTTTACATTTGTTGACCGGGATAGTCCGACTGGACACATGTCCGTTTTCAGCGGAGGCCCGGGGAGAAAAGCTCCAATAGGACAAAGTAGGTTACAACAATATTTGACAGATAAGATACGACTGTAGTTATACATTTAATACATAGATAAGAAAAATTACATTAGTATGTACAATAACAATTATAAAAAGAAACAACCTTCATATAGCTAGTTTCAGGTAGAGAGTAGATGGCTTATGCATAGGATTGTAAAATTACGGAGGAAAAGGAGGGGGAAACTATGGATTAGTCTGGATTAGAACATTGGCAAAGCCAGTGGGATTTGAAGTGGTGGGAGAGGCCTTTCTTGAATGTATTTAGGGAGGTTGAATCGGTGAGACTAGGTGGAAGAGAATTCCATATTTTACCCACTGTGTTGGAAAACAGAGAGTCACCTCCTGAATTACAGGATTTGATCGTCTGTGCAAGTAATCTGTGTGATGATCTTAGTCTATTTAGATTTGTGTAAGGGGTAATTAATCCACTCAGACCGGGAGTGTTTTCAGGTTGAGAGAGTATTTTGTAAGCAACTATAAGTTGCTTCTGTAGGAGTAGGTTTGGTAGTTCTATCCAACCTAAGTTCTGAAGATTAGTACAGTGATGGGTTTTGTAGGGCAAGCCCATAGCAAATCTAGCAATATGATTATAACAACAAGAGAGTTTAGATAGATCCGATTTGTTGGGGTTTGTAAGTATGGGGGAGGCATACAAGAGGGTGGACAGGAGATGGGTGTGAGCAACAGCTACTTTAGCCGTGGGAGTCAGAAAGGATTTTATTCTATAGAGGGACCCCAGTTTCTTATTAACAGTCTTGATAGTTTGGTTGATGTGTACATCAAATCTGAGTTTGTTGTCGATGGTAACTCCTAGTAGCTTGGTATGAGGGTCAGGGGAGATGATGGTTCCATTGTTGGATTGTACACAAAAGGGAAAGGTTGGTGTTTTATGGGTAGGATGGAAGAGGAGCATTTTAGTTTTTTTTGGGTTAAGGATCAGTTGGCGTTCCGATAACCATTTCTCAACTGCAGTAAAACAGCCTTGAGTTTTGGATAGTAGAATAATTGGCGATTTATCTGAGCAAATTAATGTCGAGTTATCAGCATATTGAATACATGTGGACTCTGGGATGACTTTGTTAAGATCATTAATAAAGATGGAAAATAGAAGAGGGCCAAGTATGGAACCTTGGGGGACCCCTATGGTGTTGGGTAGGAGGATGGAGAGCTTGTTATGCCAGAGCACAGCTTGTTGCCTTTCAGAAAGATAGGCATGAAACCAGTCTAGGGTTTTGTTATCTAGGTAGAGAGTTTTAAGGGTATCATGCAGGAGTTCGTGGTTGACCATGTCAAAAGCTTTTGATAGGTCCAAGAAGAGTGCTGAAGATATTTTTTTGTCATCCTGGTTAAGATTGATAGTGTTTGTGAATGAGAGGAGAGGAGTAGTAGTGCTATGTTTGGGCCTGAAGCCATGTTGTGAGTTGGTTAGTAGATTGTCCTGAGTTAGGTAGTGGATGAGTTGTTTGTGAATACATTTTTCCATGATTTTTGCCAGTGGTGACAAAATGGCTATTGGCCTGTAGTTTGAGAGGTCAGTGGATGGGCCACCTTTATGGAGAGGGATGACATGGGAGATTTTCCATATGGAGGGGATTGTGGATTCGGTTATGGTGCGATTAATTAAGATTGAGATGGGATAGGCTATGAAGTTTACAGCTTTTTGTAGAAAGTCAGCTGGAAGTAGGTCTGCGGCGAGGGTGGTTGGCTTTAATTTCGTTAGTAAGGATCGAATGTATGCAGTAGGGACAGGTTGTAGGTTGAATAATGGTGTGGGCTTCAGGATGGGACCTGTGATTGGGGAGCAGGGGATGCTTGTTGGTTGGCTAAGGATTTGATAACATCGATGAAAAAGGTGTTAAAGGATGTGGCCACTTCATCTGGGTTTTTCATAGTTAGGTCTGCTGGTGTAGGGGTGGAGGACTTGCCTGGATGGAGAAGTTTATTTATTCCTGCCCAAAACTTTTGGGGGTTGTTTTGGTGTTTATGTTGTAGTTGGAAATAGTAGTTCTTTTTGTCCATTAAGATAGATTTTTTTTGGGTCATTTCTTAGTTGTTGGAAGCTGATACGGTCTAGGGGTGACTTGGTAGCACGCCATTTGTTCCAAGCTTTATTTCTGGATTTGATTTTGGATGTGGAGTCTTTTGATAGCCATGGTGCTATTAGAGCTTTTGTTTTGATTGAGCGTTTAGGGGCATGCGAGTCAAGTATGTTTAGAAATGTGGAGTTAAAATTTGTTACTGCCTCTTCTAGTGGGAGGTGTTTTAGGATTGACCAATTACAGGACTGCAGCTCATTTCGGAATCTAGTGAGGTCAAAATGTTTAGTGCTTCTAACAGTCCTGAGCACAGGGAATTAGCAGCTACCTATTTTGCTTTTTACCATATAAGTAATGAGGTGATCACTGATCTCATTAGTAATGGTCCCAGAGTTGTAATTTCGGGTTTATAGTTAGTGAGTATCCAGTCTAGGATACTTTCTGTTTGTTGGTGCCAATTCTGATGGAGGTAGTAATAATTTGTGAAAAGCCATGGAGATTGATATTGGTTGGGTCTGACTCTGACAGACATAGATTCCAGTCAATGTGGACATCTCCCAGGATTATGGTTTCTTGTGGGAAGTTATTAGTCAGCCAACATAGAGTGTTCTCAAGAGTGTCAGAGTTGTTCCCAGGGGGGATATAGATCACAAATAGGTTAATACTTTTTTTCTTTGTTTAGTTGTAGTTTTAGGGCTGTTAACTCTACGTTTGGGTATTTGGGGTGGTTGAGGTGGGTGTAAAGTAACACTGAGTGTGCTTTTAAAGAGCACAGCAGTACCACCACCTCTTTTTTTGAGGCGGTCCGTCCTGTATATATTGTAGCCAGGTGGCAGGATTTCATTATCTTTGGTCTCTGGTTTGAGCCAGGTTTCTGTGAGGCACATAATGTCAGGGAGGTAGGTTGCTAAAAGAGCATGTAGATTATGAATTTTATTGTTTAGGCTTCTAATATTAAGGTGGCATATAAGAAGGGAGTCAGGAGGTCTTGGAAACAAGGTTGTGTTATTTGAATTGTCTTTTAATGGAGGGCCTGGATTTGGGTGTATGTCCCCATCTATATTAATATTTTTTCTAAGATACTCTATTAGTTTCATAAGTTTATGTAATAATTTTTCTGTGTTACTGGATTTGGGGTAGATTATGTTTGGTCTATAGGAATAGTGGTAGTTAGTAAACGGTGTTTTGTTGATTAGGTAGTGAGTAGGGTGGTTAGTATTGAAGAATTGTGGGAGTACTAGTTTGGTACTTTGGATAATGAAAACCTGAGTACGTCTGGTACTCGTATATAGTTAGCAAGTATAACGTGATAAGCAATGGTAGGGTGAGAGTTACAGTTTTTTGGGCTGGTATTGTGATTTGGGGTGTTAGGGACTTCATAATGTAGCTTGATTGGTTGTAAGATAAGCTAGTGTGAGTGGTTTGGTATTGGTTGAGGGAGAGGCGGGATGGGGAGTGGGGCAGTGTGATTTGTGAACCTGGTGGTCTTGGAGGGGCGTCAAATGAGGTGGGCTGAGTGTTTTGTGTGGCTAAAGATAATGGAGGGGTGTGGTTAGATAGGTATAAATTTAGGACTACTGGGGGTGGGTGGGATTCGGGGGCAGGGTGGGGCACAGAGCGAGCCCGAGGGCAGCGAGGGCGAGCTGTGCGGGGTTAATCCCACTCCACACAGAGCAATTGCAGGTAGTACAGTAGTAGATGTTTTTACCTTGCAACAGGGCTTTACAAGTGAAGCGTGATAGTAGCTGCACTTTCGTTTGTTTGAGACTAGTTCCAATTTTTCAGGTTTACTCAGACTTTTACACTGAATAAGGAGTAGGTACTGTTGTTTGCATCTCTCACTGCTGTGCGTGTAATCTAGTTCCCACGCTAGTTTAGGGGATACTTTACAAAGTAAAAAACATTAGGAGATTTCACTGTATTAAAATATTAACCTTGTAAATGAATGTTTTAGGTAGATAGTTTTGTTCTGGGCTGTTCTGTACTTTAAGGTAACGCTTTCTTCCTTAGCGCGATATAGAGAGGGTGGCCAGGGAGATTACAGGGCAGTACCTTGTAAATGAATGTTTTAGGTAGATAGTTTTGTTCTGGGCTGTTCTGTACTTTAAGGTAATGCTTTCTTCCTTAGCGTGATATAAAGAGGGTGGCCAGGGAGATTACAGGGCAGTACCCCTGAGATGCGCCTACAAACTGAGATTCCGACACAGCAGTAATTGACATCTTAAGATGTTAAAAGTATTCTCTAAAAGACCAGCCACAATGAAACATATATAAATACTAAATAGACATTTAATAAATAATAAAATAGAAAACATGAGAATATTGAATATCTAGTTAAAATAAATATGAGAGTTTCAATCACAGTAGATATAAAAAAAATAACACAGTTTGACAGATTCACACAGATACAGAAAAACATTACTTAACTAATCTCACTATATTTTCCTGACTAAAGAATTACTGTTCCCTGGTTACTTACTAAAACAGAAACACAGCTGAGCCGTAAAACCAGTTAGAAAAAAAATGGAAGGCAGTGAAGCAGGAAGCAAATTGCCAAAAGTGATATAAACATTTACTGAGATCCAAAACCAAAAACTCAGTTAAAACCCAATAAAGAGAAATACTTTCATCCTGGTTATCCACAAGACTTAAACAACATGCAACATACTATTTAAATAATTATCATTAAATTATGTGAATGGCAATTTTCTTAAAGTAGCCTGAGTGCAAAAAAAGTTTCAAAACCACATAAAATATTCTTTTTACCTCTTTTTAAAACATAAAAAATGTAATACACAATAAAAAATATAACATTTTTAAACAGTCCTCTCCCAAAAAATTAAAGAGAAAACCAAGTTTTACCTTACTAAAGAATAGTATGGTATATCTTCTTCTTCTTTCGGCTTTTCCCGGTTAGGGGTCGCCAGAGCAGATCACCTGTCTGCTCATGATTGGCAGTAGAATTTTACGGTGTCGAGTTGCCAGCCCAGCACCCAACCTTCCACAGAAGGCACACACATGCATGCACTCATGCCTAGGGCCAATTTAGAGTGTCCAATCAACCTATAGCATGTCTTTGGGATGTGGGAGGAAACCAGAGGACCTGGGGGAAACCGACGCGACATAAAAGGTAAAAGATTCTTAAAAATGGAAATATGTAAAATATAATGATCAGCCTCATACAGCCTAGCCGAAAAGCATGTAATAATCAATATAACCACCACAAGTACATACATAAATTCAAATGCAACTTATATAAACAGTAAAATATATGGAAAAAAACAAAAAATAAATATTTTATTTATTTTTATTTTATTTTACATTTATTGACAGATAGTCCATCTGGGTGTGAGCCCATTTTCAGCGGAGGCCTGGGGAGAAAAGCTCCAATAAAACAACAACAACACTGACAGGTACAGTGTCAGTTTTACATAGAATTTAACAGAAATATTTAGAGACAACAAAGAAAGTACAATATACAATAGGCACTTTAGTGAAAAGGAGAACGTTATTACAATATATTAAAGTCATATATATCTATATTTTTTTTGAGGGCAGGGGTCCATCTTTAGTTGATCATTTCAGTATACTTTAATGTGTACATATGTATACCCTTACAAAAGAAAAGGAATTATCAAATTATACTCTTATTGTAGGTAGCTGATGGGTGTTATTAAGAAGTGGGAGTGGGGTATACTTGGAGACTATAAAATTTAGGGGATGAAATTTGATGTGGGCTTATGTGGTATTAGCCTGGCTTGGTGCGGGAGCAGAGTCATTTGTTAGTGAGGTGGTCTTTGAGCAGAGTTTTGAATTGGTGTAGGTTGGTAGCATTAAGGATGTGTTGGGGGATTGAGTTCCAAAGTTTAGAAATGTGGTGGGAGTAGTGGGTGTCCCCGGCTTTGTTTTTGCTTTTGGATACTTGGAGGAGTGTTTTGTGCGAGGATCGGAGTTGCCGAGTGTTGGTATATGGTTGAAGTAATTGTTGTAGGACTGGGGTTCTGTTTGGCTGGTATATTAGTTGGTGAGTAAAGACAAGTTGGGTATAGGTTAGTTGTTGTGGGAATTCTAATCAACTTATTTGTTGTAGGGCAGAGCAGTGGTGGGACCTATATGGGGAGCTAGTGGCGAACTTGGCTATTTTATTGTAGGCTGATTCAAGTTTGGTAAGGTTTGTTAAGGTTTGTAAAGATGGGAGAAGCATAGCGAACAGTAGATAAGAGAAGAGTCCTGGCGATGCTTAGTCTAGACTGGCTAGTTACGAAAGGATTACGGTAAAAAGAGACTAGCTTGATGTGTGTTTTTTTAATGGTTTGAGAGAGGTGTAGGTCGAATTTTAATTTGCTATCAATTGTGACACTTAGTAATTTGGTATGTGAGGTGGTATTTATGATTGTGTTGTTGGAGGAGTGGATCTGAAAAGTGGCTGAGGGATTGGGTGTTTTGGTGGGGAGAAACAGCATGAGTTTGGTCTTGTTTGGGTTCAGTATGAGGTTAGGGTTAGCCAGGATTCTACTTCTAGGAAGGATTGTTGCGTTATAGCCCGTAGTTTTGTTAGAGGCGCGCCGGAACATATCAGGGTAGAGTCATCTGCATACTGGATAACAAAAGGCAAGAGATGTGGATTTATGGAGTTGATTTGTGAAGATAAGTAGGGGGCCTAATATGGAGCCTTGTGGAACTCTTATGTTAACAGGGAGCAAAGATAACAGCTCCTGTTGCCATCTAACAGCCTGCTGGCATTTGGTTAGATAGCTGTGGAACCAAGCTAGGGAAGAATGACTGGATGTAATGTGGCCAGTTCTGACAGAAGTTTTTGGTATGAAACTGTGCCAAATGCCTTTGAGAGATCTAGAAAGATGGATGAGACATATTTATTCTGATTTCTGTGTTCATTTATTGTGTTAGTAAAACTGAGGAGGGCGGAACCATGTTGTGTGTTTGATAGGAGGTTACTGGAGAGAAGGTAGTGTAGAAGCTGGGAGTGAATACATTTTTCTAGTATTTTGGAGAGAGGTGAAAGAATGGCAATGGGCCTGTAAGTAGTACAGTGGGGTGATACAGGAGACTTTCCAGATTAGTGGGACATGGTTCTCAGATATAGAGCAGTCGATTAGATAGAAATGAGGTAGGTTATGGGGAGGCATCCTGTTAGAAGGGGTAAATGAGTCCAATCCGGGATGGACTGTCTGTTGGAGGTTTCGTCCATTCTTGTGGGGTTTTGTATGAGCTGGGAGAAACCATATAGGTTTATGAAACTAGATGGATTACTGGAATTATAGGTGGACCAGTCAAGTGCTGAGGTCACCCATAATGATGGTTTCTTGGTCTAAGGGTGTGGATAGCCAGTGAAGTATGTTCTTCAACTGTGCTAGTGTTATCCCCTGGAGGGATATAGACAGCCACTATGATAAGTGTTTTGTTGTTGTTATTGAGTTTGGCGATAAGTAATTCTGCATTGTTAGATGTAGGAAGTGTGGTGTTGATAACTTCTAGGGCTAGATTTTGTTTAACATTATTGCGACACCTCCTCCACGTTTATTTTGATGAACGAGTCTATATATGTTGAACCCTGGGTGAAGTATTTCATTGTTTTTGACATGTGGCTTAAGCCAAGTTTCAGTCAAAATGGTTATGTCAGGGGAATTAAGTCAATTAGTACATGGAGGTCATGGATTTTGTTTAGTATACTTGTTAGATTTATATTAAGGAACATCAGGGAGTGTTGTTTGGGGTGAGGGGGTATGGTGAAGTTGATTGAGGTACAAGTGGTAGTTTGTTTATTGGTAGTCTTGGGGCCAGGGTTGGGGTGGATGTGACCACTGAGTTTTAGTTTGATAATATATGAAATAAAGCATTTGCTTTGTTGTTTGTGGTTTCTAAATAGAGGCTCATTTTTGTATCTGGGTTGATGGTATTTAAGTAGGAGGTAGTCTATTTCTGTGTTGCTGTAGAGGTTGGGTGAAATTTGGGAGTTGCAGTGGTGGGTTATGCACAGTGGAGCGTTGGTGATGGAGTTGGTGGGGTGGTCATAGTAGATGCGGATGTGGAAGTTAGTTAAATGATAAAGAAGGGCTAGTGTGAATAAGTTGCCTGTGTGGAGAGAAGACAGCAAATAGTGTTTGTTTTAGTGGATGTTATTAGTGTGTTGAGGTTGTTAGAGTGGGACTAACAGTGTGTGGTTAGAGTGTGTTGTGAGATATTGAAGGGGAGGTGATAGTTGTGAGTTTGTGGGTATGTGGTAGAGCAGGGGTTAAATCAGTTAGGAGGGTGAATATGTGGGAGGTGTTAGAGCAGCTGAATGTGTAGGGGGATATGTGTTGTACTGTAATGGTGGAGGAGGGGGGTATAGTGGAGATTGGCCTGTTTTGATTACAGGGTGTGACAAATTTTAGATGTGTATGAAACAAGAGGGTTGTTTGTATTGATAGCATCAATGTATGGATAGCATTTTGTAACGCTAAAAAGGTAGGGACTGGTAGAAGGTTAATATATGTGTGCTAATGGATGGGTGTTGATTAAGATTAGTGTGGAAATGTGAGCTACTTTATAAGCCAAAATTGTATAGGTGGTGATTGGTAGATACGCGAGAGTGTGAGAGGTTAGGTTTAGATACATTTGAGTGATTTAGGGGCAAGAAGGAATGGGGGCAGGGTAGGGGAGTGGAGTGAAGCCCGAGCATAGCGAGGGCAGAAAGTACAGTTGTGTACACTTACCATAAATGTAGGTGTTAACAGTGTATTCACTGTTGCAGTCATCACATTTGGGTTATCCTGCCAGGGGTAGCCCTCAGTCAGCCCGAATACCAGAGGCTTAGTATTTCTGTGTCGGTTGCTGTCACTCCAGGACTGAAGACAGGTCGTCAGTGGTATAAAATCAGACAGCCGACACCATCCCATCAGTTTTTCTTGCCCCAACTGTCAGGAGCCTCCAAATAGGGAGCTAGGTTATGGTGGAAGAACACCACCAGTAGAAACTAAATACCAAAAATTCCCTGTGAAGAGACAGGAAGAGATAGAGAGAGAGAGAGAGAGAGAGACAAGGGGGATGGAGAAGGGGAAACCAGGACTGCAACTGTGAATACACTCTAACATCTACATTTATGGTAAGTGTACACAACTGTACTATGTTCTTCGTGTTGCAGTCATCACATTTGGGTTGATTCCCAAAGCTGAAGAAAAGGGTGGAGGCAGTCAAGAAGACTAGGGACTGGCTAGTATGCCCTGCAAGACTGCGGTGGCAAAGCCTGCTCTGGATTTTGAGAAGATAGACAGGCAGGTGGTAATGCTTGGTGAATGTATGAACAGAAGTCCATGTTGCAGCCTCCAGGATATCCCTGGTGTGGACCCCTCTTGAGAAAAACTGCAGATGTGGAGGTTGCTCTGGTGGAATGTGTCCTGACCCCCTTTGGGGGCGGTTTCCCATGCTGTTTGTAGCAGAAATTAATGCAGTGTGCTATCCATTTGGAGATAAGTTTGTTTGGATATGGCCTTGCCCTCTGCCCCTGCTGCGATGCTGACTAGTAATTGGTCAGTTTTCCTAAAAGATTTAGTCCTATCCAGATAGAATCTGAGCTGTCTGTACACATCTAGAGAATGCAAAATCCTTTCCCCCTTATATTATGGGTTGGGGAAATGAATGGATTGGTTGAGAACCACACTGGACACCACTTTAGGCATGAAGGATGGGTTAGTCCTGAGGGAGACCCTGTTAGCATGGAAAATGATGACAGGATCTACAGCCATGAGTACTTGTAGCTCTGAAACTCATCTAGCTGAAGTGACAGTCAGAAGCAAGGCTGTTTTCCAAGAGAGGAATTTTAACTCTGCTGAAGCTGCAGGTTCAAAGGGGGTAGGGTGAGCTTTTCCAACACAAAGTTAACATCCCAAGCTGGGGTAGGGGCTCTTCTGGGTGGCCTTAAGTTGTTAGCACCTCTTAGGAACTATTTGATGACAGGGTGTGAGAAGAGAGGTGGCTCTGTGCTGTAATAAGCAGAGATGGCAGAGGCATGAATTTTAATAGAAAAGAATGATAGACCTCTGTGCAGTAGGTCTGCTAGGTAATCCAGGATGAGAGGTAGGGAGGGTTGTGCTGTTTCGGCTCCCTTAGCCTGGATCCAGGTGTAAAAACCTTTTCCACCTGCCAGCATAAGATTTTCTAGTGCTGGGGCATCTGGCCTCATGTATAACATCTAGGACTTGTTTGCTTAGGCTGGCAGCTTGGAGAGAGGTCAGGGAATAAGCCAGGATGCTAGGCTGAGGGTCTGCAATTGGGGATGCATGAATTCTCCATTCTTCTGGGTCAGGAGTGTTGAGATCTGAGGTAGGTGCCATGGTGGCAGGGGTGACAGGCTGCGCAGCAGTGGGTGCCAGTGCTGGCACGGTCAGTCTGGGGCAATCAAGATTGCCCTCGGTTTTTCCTCCCTTATTTTGAGCACTACCCTTGAAATGAGTGGAAGAGGGGAAATGCACAGACCGAGAGGTCTACCCACTGGAAGGATGGAGCATCCACTTTCCAGGCCTTGCTGTGAGGCTCCCTGGTGCAGAATTTGCTGAGCTGATGATCGGAGTGGGAGGCAAAGAGATCCACCTTCAGGGTGCCCCATTTCTGCATTACAAGGGTGAAGGTTCTGTGGTCTAGCTGCCACTCATGTGGGTCTAGCAGGTTTCTGCTGAAGTTGTCTGCCAGAGAGTTTACGAAGCCTGGCAGGAATTGTGCTAGCAGGTGTAGTTGCAAGGCTGAGGCCGTGTGCCAAAGGGTCATGGCAAGCCTGCAGAGAGGATACGAGTGAGTCCCTCCCTGCTTGTTGATATACCACATCACTGTGGTGTTGTCTGTTTTGATCAGAAGTGGCCCCGGGGAGAGTAGGGGTCTGAAAGCTGTCAGGGCGTGCTGAACAGCTAGCATCTCTTTTTGGTTGATGTGCAGATGTATTTGATTTGTGCTCCAGTGGCCCTGAATGCACCTGCCGTCCAGGTGTGCACCCCAGGCATAGACTGATGTGTCTGTGGTGAGGGTCTGGGCAGTGTGGGGTTGTGAGCAGGGAAGTCCTTTGTTGTGGTTGCATGCTGCTGCCCATCAAAGAAAAACTTTCCTTAGACAAGGCATCACTGGAATGATAGTTTCCAGGTCTTGAGAGTGTTGACACCAAAGGCTTTTTAGGTACCATTGCAGTTTCCTCATATGCAGTCTGGCATATGGAAGGAGTACTCACATGCAGTCTGGCATATGGAAGGAGTAGAATGCAGGAGGCTATGAACCCTAGAGCTTGCAGGATTTTCCTTGCAGATAACTGGGTTCTGGTGGCTAGTTGAGAGAAGTAGTCCGTCAAGTAGGCTTGTTTTTCTGGAGTAAGGAATGCCATCTGGGATGCTGTGTCCAGGCCTGCTCCCAGGAATACAATTTTTTGTGTGGGTACTAGTTTTGATTTCTTTTCTTTGATAGTATACCCTAGGGAGGTCAGTCGTCTAAGTAGGGGTAACTGAATATTTCTTTGTCTACAAAAAGCAATGGCTGGAGCCAGGCATTTTGTGAAAACTCTGGGAGCAGTGGATAAGCCAAAGGGAAGCACAGAGAACTGAAAGTGCGTAGATCCTGCCCTGAAATGTAGATATTTCCTGCAAGATTCCCTGACTGGCATGTGTAGGTAGGCCTCTTTTAGGTCTAGGGTGGCTAACCAAGCATCCTTGGAAAGCATATGAAGAAGTTGCTGCAGGGTGAGCATTTTGAATTTTGTTATCAACAGAAAGGTGTTTAGAATGGATAGATCGAGGATTGGGAGCCAGGTGCCCCCTTTTCTGGGTACCAGGAATAGTCTGGAATAAAAACCATGACCTATATGGTCTGCAGGTACATGCTGTATTGCCCTCATGGAGAGCAGGGAAAGGAATTGCTTTTTGGCTTCTGCCCACTGGTTTGGAGGAAAATCTGGGAACCCTTTTGAGGTTGGCAGAGTGTGGAAATAAAATATGCATCCCTGAGACACTATGTTGAGGACCCATCGGTCGCTGGTAATACAGACCCAATTGTTTGCATGGAAGGAGAGTTTTCCTCCTAGGGGCACAAGCAGGTGGGCAGAGGTAAGGGGTGGAGGTGTAAAGTCATTGTGAGTTCTTACCATGGGGGGGTGGCTTATCACTCCCTGTTTTTGAAGTGGAGGAACTCCATTGCTTAGATCTCTGCATTCCCTGGGGCTGCTGTCTGGGGGGGGGGGGGGTCTGCTTCCCCTGGGTCTGGGCTGAGCTGGCCTGGAGGGGGCCAGAAAGGACCAGTGCTTGGGCGGGCAATGCCTACTGAACCTTGGGCTGGACTTGTAAAAATTTAACTGTCTGCATAGATTTAGCTTTTTCTTCCATCTTTTTTAAGACCTCTTCTGCCTTGGTACCAAACAAATTGTCATTGTTTAATGGTGTGTCCAATAATTTTGATTTGACATGGTGTGGCAAGGTCTGTTCCTTAAGCCAAGCATGCCTTCTAAGGACAGAACCAGTGACTGCTGGCCTGCAAGATGCTTCTAGAGCGCCAAAGCCACATTGCAAGGTGTGCTTAGTAACTTGGCTTGCAGAATGCAGAAGCTCTTGTAATTCTTTATTTTCTGCACAAGCAGGAAAGGAAGCGATTTTTTGTTTGAGGAGTTCCATAGTATGCTGCTGATATTTCAGCATGTGGAACTGACAATTTAGTGCTCTAATAACAAGAGTAGCAGAAGTGCATACTTTTTTACCCCATCTGTCTAAAGTTCAGGAGTCCCGGTCTGAGGCGGTGGGATTCTTAGCTGAGGTTGCCTTAATTCCTTTAGGTCCTTGAGAGATAACCTCTGGGTCAACAGTAGGATTTTTGAAAAGGAATTTGAGAGAGTCAGGGACTCAAGTACCTGTCAGGTTTCCTGGCAGCAGGAGGAAGGGTGTCTAGATTCCATAAAAACATCATCAACAACATCCAGGACAAGTCTCTTTCTTTTGGAAGGGGTAGCCTGGCTTCACCTAATAAGCATAATAAGGTCTTCCACCATTTTAAGCATTTGAGATTGAGGCAAGGAAGCAGGTGCCTGAGCTTTGGTCGTTTATTTGGGCGTAGTTTGTACCCTGGGCCTTAGAAACTTGGTAGTTTTAGAAAAAACTGAAGACGCGAAAGAAGTCGTTGGTTTGTGTCGAGTATCTATAGTGCAAAGTACTTCATTGGAAGCCGGTGCCCGCTCAGCAGCACCAGACCCATCCAAGATAGAGACATCCGCAGGATCCTTAGTCGAAGAAGAGTCTCGAGGCATATCAGACTCTGAAAAGGTCTCGGTAGCAGGCTGCGAATCCACAGAAGCTGGCATCAGGGGCTGCAAAAGCACCTCACTGAGGACCGGTGAACTGACGGCTAGCTTAACAGAAGCGTCGTCGGCAGTTTTTTACCTGTGCAGTCTGTCTCTGTCTTTATCCTTACTTTTTTTGGAAGATCGGTAGTCTGATGACTTACCGAAGCCATATCAGAATTCGAGGACTGAGAGCGAAAATATCTAGCAACAATAAGGGCCCAACGACGTATAGTTCTGGCACTGAACAAAGCACAAAAGCGACAGTGAGGGATGTCATGGTCTGTGCCTAAACAGGTGACACAGTAAGAATGGATGTCTTGGTGTGGTATTTGGTTTCCACAGGCAAGACAATTGTTAACTTTTTCTGACATCGGTTAGAGCAAGAAAAAAGGATCCCCAACGGGGTACTTAGCTTTAGAAGACTTCAACTTCAATTTGAAAACAAAAGCTCAGGTAGCGGCCAACCGGCACTCATGCAAACTGCTTTTTCTTTGGGCTCCTCGGCAAGAAAGACTGATGTAATGGCGTTGGCTGCCTGATTTTATACCACTGACAACCTGATGTCAGTCCTGGAGTGACAGCAACTGACGCAGAAATACTAAGCCTCTGGTATTCGGGCAGACTGAGGGCTACCCCTGGCAGGATAACCCAAATGTGATGACTGCAACAGTGAACACTGGAGCGGGCAGGGCCAAGTTCTATAACTGCAAAGCAAGGAACAGTCACAGACTACCAAGTACTGTGAAATGTATTTATGCAGCTGAGAAGTTTGTAGACTAGGAATTCTTAGAGAAATAGAAACCTTATGCCAGGAGTGAGTATGAAGTGGGAGAAATATCGACAAGTGTATTGGGGAAGGAGAAGAGAGAGTAAAATAATGATTCCAAACTAGAAAGTATTGGGTTTAGAGAGATCTCTAAAGGGGGTGGGGGTGGGGGTGAGGGATACCAGTAGTGTGCACTCTCCGAATACATTCTAATGTCATTTACAATCACAGAAGGGTTAAAAGCATTAACATACACTGTAATGTTACTGTACGTTCAAGTAAACTGGCCACAGACTTTTGCAGATGCAGCTTGCTTGTAGAGAACTGTTTTAGAAATGCCTCAAAGTGTTTGTATTTGCTGACAACTGTAAATGGAAATAATAATAAAAAAAAAAAAAAAAGGAAAAGCTGACAAGGGGAGTGCTACCAGAGGTAGGACTGTATTTATAATTAGTGCAATATAAGAAAGGAGTACAAGGGAAATAGGTAAAACAGCCTAATAACACTACAGTTACTGACTTAAATTAAAAACTCTATGCATTAATTTGACACTAAAAATATGTTCAAACAAATACAACAAGCATCTAGGCATAGATACAGTGCTCAACCAAGATTAATGTATGATATCCAGCTTGGGCTAAGTGAACCATCACTGTAACACATGACAGTATAACAACTACAACAGAATATATAGTACAAAGCATTACAACTATGATATCTAAAGACAAAATGTTATAAATACATTGCAGAAAAAAATGCAGAACCACAAAAATAACCCTACAAGGGCCAATTAAATGTAGATCATCTTTCCAGGGCTTCTTTCTTTAAGAGGCATGCTATATTACAGTTGTCATTTAGGACCAGGGGTTTAAAGGCATCAAATACAGGTTGCCAGTACAGCTCCCTTATTTCAAGTTGAACTGTCCGTGCACCCCCCATTTCAAGTTGAACTGTCCGTGCACCCCCCCCCCCACCACCAGGTCATTATCCCACTGTACTCTGCACTTATCAGACCAGAGTATAATGCTCCCTTTGGTATGTAGCAGACCAAACATTTGCAGCAACTAGAGTGACCTCAAAGGTTCTTTACAAAAAGAATACAAGGCGTAACAAACCCGCCTTATGCAGAGTGCATTAAAGCCCTTTCCCTCTACTTGTCCTACAGACTGCTGAGGGGTGATCTATGCATGGCTTATAAGGCATCTGCACAAGCCACATTTATGAATCTCCTACATATTCGTAAGTCAAAGATTACCAGAAATACAAGGTCTACAGACTTGAAATTTGTCTGCGACTTAAACAGAACATGCTAAAGAGACATATTTATCCCATAGACTGCCTCTTCATGTGAACCTGAGTTTGTCTACTACCCAGTTTAAGCACAACCTAGTCACATGGATGGGGAATAGGAAATTTACACTGGGCCTGACACCCATGTCCCTTATGGACAAAGGTAGCTTATAAATGCCTGGCCCTCAATGTGTTATTTGGATACAGGACAGGATTATTCTTTTGGGAAAAGTTGGCTAGGCCTAGAAAAGCCCCTTGGGTTGTTAGCCTAGTAACAGTCTATGAATCTATTGATCAATGAATCTAAAGTCCTTGCAGCAAATAACTCTAAAAAGTCAAGGACTTCCAACATACTGACCTCATCCAGTATGCCTCATCAAAGGCCCCTCCCACCACTAGCACAGATCTCTGACGTAGGATGGAGTAAGCCAGATCCTCAACCCACTTATCAGTGGCAAATACCCGTGTCTATTTTTGTTGACATTAGTCAAGATAACCAGATCTCCTACAGCTAATTTTTACACTGCTAACTGGCTAGCCCTGCTACAGTGTGCAGTCTGATGAATGTTCTCTTGTCAGAGGATATTGTACACCACAGTTGAGGATATTGTACACCACAGTTGATGCCCAAAGTGGTTGGTGTACACACCTCTTCCCCCAAGTGCCAGCTAGAGTCCATGCTGCTGCCAACAATTCCATTCTTGAGGGAGTTTGAGCTGTAAACATCCAGCATGGTTTTGGGAGGTGGCGGGAACCCACAGAGACACAGGTAGAATATTCAAACTCCACACAGACATTGGTTGGAAGTCAGATTCAAACTTTGTACCTTGTGTTTGGGATGTGAAGATATTAAGCCTTATGCAGACACTATTTTAGTAAAAGAAAACACACAAAACGAGTTACATGAAATATAATTTGCTTATGTTCCATTGAGTTAATACAGTTAGCTACTGCTTATTAAGACTAGATGTATATTAAGACTAGATGTACTGACCACAGAGTGTATTTGTGTTGACGTAATACATATATATTTCCACGATAACCAAATAAAGTTCAATATACTTGAAAATGCTTTAATAATAAATGTGTTAAAAAGCTGTCTGGGTACTTTCTAGGTTGCTCCATAAACTATTGGGCACAAAAGAAATGGATAGGTAAGGAGAAAATGATGCATTATAGGACAGAGATAAAGACAGATGTTTGAGAAAGATTTAATTGCCAAATGGCACCAACCCTTGTGCACAATTCCGGTCAGGTCCTGCAGACCATAATTTTATGGCACCAGACCTAAAGTATAGTGCTGTTTTACTGGGTGGTTGATGCAGAAGGGATGTGATAAGGTTATGGCCACTAAGCACCACCAGGGACTACAGATGAACAGCTCAAATAATTTAATCACTTTTTGTGCTCCATAGATCCTTCTCCCTTCTCTCAGTTAGATCATATTAAGTATAAAAAGTGAAGAGACTAGTGAAGCATCTGGCATAGGAGGCACTGGTGGAACACATTTTTTTCTGCATATCAGAATCACCCAGAGACAATGTCTTAGTTAGAAGATTAAGACACTAAATATAAAGAGGATTGCACACAAAATGAAACAGCTTGTGCAATATCACTGTCATACTTCAGACAGATGCACATTAAGGTGAGCATTTCTTTAAGTATTTTGCATGCTCACCCACCTCAAAACTACCAATATGCTCTGTAAAATTTATAAAAAAAGATGCACAAACACTTGTTTAGTAGATTTGTGGTAATCAGCATACAAGCAAAGCAAATCAAATCAAATTACAGAATTCATGCTGTAATCAAGAATTTGAAAATCATACAGTAATAAACAGCAAATGGTCTAACAATTACTTTAGTGTGGTACTTTAACACAGCGCAATAACCAGTGGCTGCTATCACATGTTCAGTATGATGGTTATCCTAACTAAAAAGCTACAGCACTGTGGATCTAGTGGGATCTTTATTAACAGGAGGGAGTAAATTAAAATAGAAATAACTGGAACTTGTGGTAACAATACATACAAAATAATGCTCAGGAGGAGGAGGAATGAGGTTTAAGAGAAAGCGGGAGAACTGAGCAATTTATGTAGTGTTGGGCTGATGATAGTTATGAAGAAAGAAAGAACGTGATGTACAACGTATGTAAATGGAAAAATCGTCAATATGGTTCGTTTTTCTTTTCTGTTAATTTATGTAATGCCTACGGCTTAAGTCATAATTTAATATACAGGATTACAACTGGGTCTCCAAGCATAACCAGCTTATTATGTATTGAAGACATGGATGCCAAGAAATTCACTGAGTACAGTGGAGATGGGTAGGGAGTGCAATGGGCATGGAGTATACAGTGGAGATGCAACACACACAACCCAACTCTCTGCAAATCAACAAGCTTCTGCCTTCTCTGCCTTAGTCTCCACCAGAACATGGACAGAGGAATTGCCCTTTTCATCGCAAAGTACGTACATCTTCCCTTTCCTCTAGCAGGAGGTAAGCAGACAGTTTCATTATTCCTTACAATTATCCTCCCTCTTGGCTCCTCCACTGACTAGGCTACTTATCAAATCCTGCTCTTTCAGGTTATGATCAGGCCTCTATCCTACCATGTCTTGAATTTGGGGGAAAATTATCTTGTTAACTACAAAAAATTAGTTGGAGACTCAGAAGAAGGGGAAAAAAAACAGTATTCTCTATTCTGTTTTAAAGCCTTAAAAATGGACAAATGAAGACATGATCAACCATGCACAATATTAATGTATTATAATATTAGGGAGAGCTACTAGTCCTTATGATCACTATTTTACCTCAACTGCCCAGTCAGAAAAAAGTCTTCATGTACAATGAGTACAACATAATATTTTCAGAGAAAAAACATTCAAGATCATAAGCATGCAAATTAAAAACAAAATGGAACAAAAATTTTAATCCGTTAGAATTACTGCATTTTTTTTGTTTTGGTCAAGCAACATGAGCAAGTGCAAACTCAAACATACCCAAACGTTGAATAGTATCAGTGATGTTTGCATTCCTCCTGCATTTTAAAATATCAAAATATAAAACAAAATTATCTTCGATGTACACAGCTGTAGAACTGGTTACCAAACAGTGCATTACTGACTAACAAATTAGCAAAAGTTATGCAAAAAAATGCATCATCCTCCTCTTTGGCAAGGGCGATGTTCCTGCAAACTACCACATCAAAAGCAGTACCCTAAGCACACAGTCAATAGTGAGAGATCTGGGCACAACGGTTGACAGCAACCTTAACTTTGCACAGTGGTAAGAAGGGCATTTTATATTGCTCATCTCATAAGTAAGGGCACTGCCTCCAGGAAAAAAAAAAAAAAAAAGAGATTATAACCCCCCTGTACTCTTCCCTTATCAGGCCAATAGAGTAAAACTCTCTCTTTGATATTTTCCTTTCCAAACACCTGCAGCAACTGGACAGACCACAAAGGTTCCTTACAAAGAAAATTCAGGGTCTTCAAGATCTGTGTTATGCAAACAGATTGAAATAATTGTCACTTTACTCTTGTGTCATACAAAATGCTCAGAGGCAACCTGTGCCTTGCATATAGAGCAATCTCTGACCCAGCTTCAATGGAAATGCTGCACATTTCCAAGTCAAATGGTACATGGGTCATTCGCTCAAAGGACCTCAACCTAGCATGTAACATCAACAGAACTTACTGGACAGACAGATCTGTCTCAGAGAGGTTGCCCCACTTCTAGAACAAGCTTCCTATTCATGTTAAACAAAGCCCCTTGTTGGCCTAGCTTCCTATTCATGTTAAACAAAGCCCCTTGTTGGCCTATTTAAGCATAATTGGGACAACTGGATGGGTACCTGGAATTTCACCCTGGGAGTTCCACCTGTGTCCCATAACAGGTGCTGATTTTTGTGTCCGTTTGAACCAGGTACCCTTGGGAACAAGGGTTGAACTTGGCTAGGCTTGTAAGGGCCCTGTGGCCATTAGCCTAGTAACCTCATATGAACCTACTTGCCATAACAAAAGACCTGCAGTACTTAGCCTCAGGCTCAAGCAAACTCAATACATTGACTTTCACAAAACAGTACTTTCCCCAGCCCCATAACACTTTGCACTTCCCTACAGTCTTCAGATCAAATATGTGTTTGCAAATGAGAAACACACAATTGATGATTCACACTAAACCTACATAAGCAGTAAAACGTCTACAGGTCTCTGTTCCTTAGCAGAGGGATTCTGAAGAGGATGCACAATGATCACCTATATCTATCATTGCATTAAATACAGACTTTTCATATTTGAGGTGGCCTTATTCACCCTCTTCTACCTGCAGAACACAGTCCATAACTTGTCCTCTTGGGTGGAATCAGAAAAGGATCCCATGGATAACAGTATTCCTGAAGACAGACCTAGCCCTTTGGATCAGAACCAGCTTCTAGCATCATGCACATATATTCAGAAATGTCCAAGTCACAGCAGCAGCACAAATCTTATCTGATGAGGCATTCTTAAAGAAGGCTTGAAAAGTCACTGCTCTAAGTCAGTGCGTAGTAGGTTTAACAAGTAAAGACGTGAAATACCTTTCACAGCAAAACTTTATATTCACATAGCAAACTAGATAATATTCATCTGGAAATGTTAGATCTCAGCTGTCCAGGAGCATATGAGTCAAACAGCTAAGTAATACTTCTTCACCAATTTGGTCTTATCCAGATAAAGTGAACATCCAATGCATGCCAAAGGTACTTTCTTCTGCATACAGGCAAATTGATCACTTTTGTTTAAATTTATTTTGGTGGTTATCTTATTTTGGTGGCTATCTTTGGCATAAATGTAGGATTAGTCCATATGGATACGCTATCTTAATGGAACACATTTTAAGTTAGACCTCAACTAGAGAAGTAAAGCCCCCAAGCCTTTCTGTGTTGGAGGGAAGCCTTCTAGCTTATCAGTGGGAGTGGTAAGCACTAGGTAGCTTATCTAAAAAACAAACACTTTATGCATTGCCACTTAGCTAGGTTAAACTATTCCCGCGCCATAAAGCCTGCTCTTCAAAATTTCCTTTAGAACTAGCCAGTTTAGTTTTAGCAATCAAATCTGTTTCTTTGAGCTCAGCACTTGTTCAGCATTACTACAGCACTCAACTTTCCTCACTTATCTAGAGGAAAACAGGCTAAACAAGGATAAAGTTACTATCAGCTGCCTGTCGGGTGCCAGGATCTGCCACATGACGCACACACTCAGGTCACTCCACAACAAATACAAATATGACTCTGTCATTGTCCATGTTAGTGTGAATGAGCTGAGACGTACCTCCCTGGACTACATGAAAAGAGACATGGAGGAGCTGTCCAATCTTGTAGCCCAGGCAGGTATGACCCTAGCCCTGAGTAACATCCTGCCATCACCCAGAATGATACCACAGTACAAGGACAAAATGATTGACTTCAACAATTGGCTAAGCTTCTGGTGTCATTCTAAGGGGATCCAGTATCTGTCTGCCTGGGATGACATGATAGACAGACCACGATGCTTTGCCAGAGATGGCCTGCACCTGTCGCCCTTGGGATTCAGTATACTGGCTAAGGCTCTTGCCACCCCTATAATGCCTTTTTTAGGCAAGGTTCAAATGACAACTTCACCACCATAACAATAGGTACAAGCAAGCAAAATCAGAGGGTAATATTACTCAATGCTAGAAGTCTAAACCTCAAAATGCACTCACTCGAGGCACTCCTTAAAATGGAGAACACAGACATCTGTGCAGTGACAGAGACCTAGTTCAAGGCTCCAGAGAGCACTCCTGCATTACCAGGCTAAAATTCATACCACACCTTTCGGACACCTAACCTGGACCGAAACACTAAAGGCGGAAGCGTGTCCATCTTTATTAAGGATATCCACACCTCCAGGCTAGTTGCCCAGCATAATGCAGCAGAGATTATCCAAGTGCAACTAACTCTGGGCAAAACCACAATCCAAACTGTAGCTTGCTACAGATCCTCCACCATGCCCCAGGATCCCCACTCCTCATTTCTTGATACACTGGAAAATATTAGGGTACAACCTAACACCCTAATAATGGGCGATTTCAACTACCCCACCATTAACTGGGAAAACTACTCCTGTACCAACTCTTTTGCTCAATGTTTTGTGGAATTCATAAATTCCAATGCCTTGGATCAACTTATCCACACCCCCTCCAGGGGCAGAAATATCCTAGACCTGGTCATTACCAACATGAGCAACTGGTGTTCCACACCAGAGGTCAATTTCTCGTTGGTCAGATATGACCACAAGCAAATCACCCTAGACATCCACATGCCGCCCCCACCCCCCATTACGGAAACCACCGTAACAAATTTCTTCAAAGCCAACTTCACACTTCTTAAGACAGCAAACTTCACGACACCAATGCAGATGGACAATAGAGGTACAACTGCTGAATCCTACACAAGTGCATGGATTGTACAATCCCAAACAGAACCAAGATGCTATCCTCCAAAAAAAGGAAGCCAATCTGGTGGTCCCCTACCATAAACAAACTCTACAACAGAAGAAACGAACAGTTTTGCAAAAAAGAGTATAATCCCATGATTGGAAGAACTCCCTGGTCAGCCTCAGTAAGAAGCTGAGATCCCTCAAAATCCTCCAAAGCTAGTTACGAAAACAAAATCACCACTGATTCTAAAGACAACCACAAAGCATTCTATAGCTATGCCAAGAATCTCAATGGCAACACTCAGATCTGCTCTGAGTTACAGCATAATGGCACTAAATATACAGAACTAACTGATATTGCCAACATCCTGGTAGATAGGTTCAGTGCTAACTTTACCCCCCTTTCACCCCCTAAAGGGCCCATCTCTATACTAGAAGAATGCAAAGTTCCTATAATCACGGCTGCACAGGTAAAAAACACACTCTCCCAAGGCAAGAACACAGCATCCATGGGACCTGACAACATCCCAGGCTGCATTCTACACGAACTACAGAACGAGCTGGCACCCCACCAAAGTACCATGTTTAATCATAGCCTCACCTCAGGCTTTGTGCCCACTGAATGGCGCATAGCAATGGTTATCCCACTCCACAAAGGGGGAGCCACCATGGATCCTGGAACTACCGCCCCATTAACCTGATGAGCCTGGTCTGCGAGGCTATGGAACATATCATGGAACTTATAAACAATGACACTGGTAATCTCCAAACTCTGGACCCCACCCAGTTTGGGTTTGTAAAAGGCATATCATGTCTCCTAAACCTGATCAACCTCTTTGAAGTGGTCACCAAAGCCATAGATGAGGGTAAGGTGGTTCATACAGCCTATCTAGATCTCACCAAGGCTTTCAACACCATTCCCCACTCTGGAATTATGGATAAACTCACTAAACTAGGTATAAATCCCTATGTCACAAGATGGGTTGCCAACTGGCTCACTGACAGAACCCACACTGTGAAAGAGGCAGACTCCAAATCTGACTTCAGACCAGTGACAAATGGAGTACCACAGGGTTTAGTCCTGGGTCCTCTCCTGTTTGGAATCTACTTCTTTGAAGTACAGGCTAACACAGAAGGTCTTTGGCTAACGAAGTTCGCAGATGACTGCAAACTATGAGCCATAATTGAAACTCCTAACGATGTGGACATCCTACAAATGGGCCTCACTGAGACAGATGCCTGGTGTCAAAGCCATGGCATCAAGCTCAATGCCAAAAATTGCATTGTCATCCCTTTTGGTAAAAACTCTGTACCCATGAACTACCACATACGCAGTAGTCTACTTAACACCGAAAGTGTGATAAGAGACCTTGGGACACAGGTGGACAGTAGTCTCTCCTTTGATAATCACATCACCACAATAGTCAGGAAATCCTTCTATGTGGCACATGTCATCACAAAAGGTTTCGCATCCAGGAAAAAAAAAAAGAGGTCATTGTTCCTCTCGACTCATTAGACCCATTACAGAATACAGTGTCCCTTTTGGTATGTACCTCACAAGACATCAACAACTGGAAAGGCAGCAGAAATACCTCACAAAGAGGATTACCGGCCTCAAACAGATGCCTTATACAGTCTCAAAAAACTCCAGCTTTACTCTGTCGCATATCGCCTACTCAGAGGCGATCTCTGCATAACATACAAAGCTATGTCAAACCCAGAGCTGTTGGGCATGCTCCACTTAAAGAAATCCCAAGCTCTCCGAGCTACACTCTCTTGGGACCGAAACCTTGTCACCACAATAAACAGAACATGCTGGAGGAATAGATTCCTGCCCCAGAGACTTCCCATACTCTGGAACAAACTACCTATCTATATCAAACAAAGCTCCTCATTAGCACTCTTCAAGAAAAATCTTGATGATTGGATGGGAGATAGGAAATTCACCCAAGGGATCACTTCTGTGGCTCTGCTCAACAGCGGCACATGAAAATACTTTTCTTGGGTGGCGAAAGTCAGGGCACCTTTTTGGCTAGACTTATATAGGCCCTAGGGCCAATAGCCTAGTACCTACCTATGAACCTATGAAGTGGAGTTCTATGCACAACAGAAATTGTTTTAGCTGAAGTGATCACCTCTAGTTTCCACATTTATTACTTAATATCTGCTTTGCTGGGTAATTATAATGCAGGTAGAGACAGTTTCTCCCACACAACTTTCTTCAGAATGAAATTTAGATCCTAATGTAGAATGCAGTCCTTAATGGGAAGTCAAATTTGAAAAGTTCCCTTCTGTTTTACAGACTGCAAGGGAGGGCAATGAACTGGTCTTTATATACTCCCAGATGAAAATTCAATATTACAGATAAATGGACTTTAACAAAGCTAGAACTTGGACCAGTACTAAAAATCCATGCCAAGCATAGCAGTTGGCTTCAAAAAGAGTGGCAAAGGGATCTAAAATGCTGAAGGAAGCCCACACTACAAAAAATGCAATCACTTACCTTTATACATCTCCTTAGTAGCATGTCTCAGGGCAGTGGTAATGATCTCAGGAGGACAAGAAACTCCCCTGGCTTTCAACGGAAGTACAGAATCCATGCAGTGAGATGGAGGGACAGGATGTATGGTTAATGCCTGCCAGAGAGTGAAAGGGAAGGATTCTGATACATTTAGACTTATAGGCTTCTCCTGAAGATGAGGCTACAACAAGGCTACAACAAGGTGAACCAGGCTGCTATTGCAACAGAATAATTTTTGCCTTGTACAAAACTACTTTGAGTGAACATGGGAATCAGGGGAACTGGGGCCATCTCCTGACCAAAGCATTCCTATTGAAGTTTCTAGAAGGGGTTATCAGAGAAAGTTTGCTGACTCTGACATTGGTTGGGGATGCAAAAAAAAAAAAAAAAAAAAAAAAAAAAAAGAGAGTGAGATTGCAACAACACACACACACACACACACACACACACACACACACACACACACACACACACACACACACACACACGCACGTCAGGTTGAGTAACCACTTCTAAGGCATAGGAAGGCAACAACCAATCCTGTCTGATAAATAGCTGACCTTCCCAGGAAGGTGTTCTGAAGTAACCAAGTGACTGGAAGACATGGTGCACTTCCACATAAACACAGTGTCTCTGCAGAAGGTATATGAAGGGGTCCTTAACTAACTGCCATGTTGTCCATTTGCATAGCAAATAGGAAAATGTCCTAAAAGGGCTTGTCAGGTAAAAAGGATGATTCTTTAAAACATTTACGTGCATGTTGGCCTCCAACAGTTAGCACTGATCTTGGACTATTCTACCCTGACAATAGTTCACCCCAGTCCAAAGCAGATACATCTGTGAGGTCTCTCTCTTTCCCTCAATGGTCTGCAGCGGCACCACCTATGATTTTGCAGTAACCATCTTTTGACATCCAAGGATTAAGACACACACGTTAAAGACTCCTGTTATCACTAGCTTCTTCACTGTAGGAGTGGCTAGCAACCAGTTGTCTAGGCAGGAAAATGTATTGGTCCCCTGATGCCTTTGGGGCGATGCTACTGCAGCCATGGACTTGACAAACATGCTAATGACTGAAGTGAGAGCAGACAGAAAGGCTCTGAGCTAGCAGTAACTGACACCTATTGAGATGCACTTGAAATCTTGGCCATTGTGACATGCAGATATGCACTTTGCAGGTCAAGCAAGCACATCTAATTCTTCTTTGCAAGGAAAGGGAATGCAGAACTGCCTGTACCAAGGCTATTCAGAAAAAAAAAGTTTAGGGAATGAACTTGGATACCATATGGGCCAGAGGCTGTTTGTCTTCTTTGGTACCAAAAACAATATGGAATAAAATCCAGACCTTTCTTTCATCTAGTGGGACCTCTTGGATGGGTCATTTTGCCAGGAAGTTAAACATCTCCATGCCTACCACTTTTTTTTTTTTTTTTTTTTTTTTACGGTGAAACATTAGAAAGAGGAAAACAAAGACTGATGGGAAATAAGGAATTTAATTTTGTATGATGACCAACCATGCTGAAAGATGCAGAAAAAACTGGTCTCAGACTGCCTCCACAGGCAGACAGTCAAAGCAAGTTGTCAGAGCTGCTCCTAATTCTGGGGACCTTCAGAGGAAGAATCACAATAGCTCCGACCCTTCTGACAACTTCTACCTCTAAATGTGTGCCTGTTCTGAAATGTATGGTGGCCTCCCTGGTCCATACCAGACAGCTAGTTCCTCTGTTGTTGCAGATCCTGCTTACACCACTTCTGATTCTTTGCAAAGGGGTAGCGCAGTATTCAAAATCAGATGCTAATGACCTTTTGGATATGACTATCCGGCTCACACCATTTTAATTTTTCTCTCACCTGTGTTCTGTACAAGTCAGTACCATTAAAAGGGGGCATTCATAAACAAAGATTGAGACACTTGGCAAAGTCAGGCAGAGCCAGGCATAATGGGAAATGGCAATGCCACTGCCTGCCACTCTTGCTACTCCATCCACAGCATTATGAGTCAAGCTAGAACATTAGAGGCAATTATTACTTTGGATGTTACGTTGGTCTTGGTCTTTGGAAAATGCTTCAGCTCCTTGTTTGGTTATTGTGTAAAGTCCCATTCAAAGGAGAACATGAGACAAAAATCTATACCCCAAGAGAAAAAGGAGAGGGTGCAAAAATACTTTCCAAAATGGTCCAGGGCCTGGGACTTCCTTGTTCAGCGGGTGAACCACCAAACTCTGAGGTGTTGGTTTCTCCTTGCGAGCAGCTGCTGTGGAGTCAATAACTGGAATCTACACTATTTCATCCCAGTCTTGAATCCTGCCTAGCCTCTTAGGCACAGGAAGCTACTAAATCAGGTTCTTTCCAGGCCAGCTGCACTTCACAAGGCAACCATCTTTTTGGCCAGAGAAACCTCTTAGAAGGAAGATGTTGGTGTCCAAAAGGCTTCCTACAGGATCCTAATGACTGAAGAGGGAAGGGGTGGGTCATGGGACCACCCTCCTTTACTACTCTACAATTCAAAAGCCTTGCAGAACTTGGGAAGATAAAGTGGAGATAACGGGGGAACCTTCTCCAACAACATTTTCAGTGGCTGGGTTTTTTGATTCCATAAGAGAATCTATGTGCCTCCTATTGCATGTGTGATATCAAAGAAGAAGAAACAGAGAAAAAAAAGAGAAGATGAAGGTAACCCATTGGGGCTCAAATACACCTGTCCTTGTGGGTGTAACTCTGATATGGTGACAGACTATGACAACCTGATTTGTCCTAAGAACACTGACAATGGAGGAGTTGACGGGTGCCAAAGGTGCTGCCATCAATACAGTAAGCATACCTGATACGGAGAGGCTTGCCAGAGCCAACCCAGCTGACTCCAGTCTCCTCTACGTCAAGGACTCTAATGCTGAGGACAGCAAGAAATGGAACTGTGCTAAAGGCATTAGCTCCTAAGCTAAACTCTGCCTATGGATGCCAAGCACCAAAGATGAAGGATTTGTTGGAGCCAACAGAACTGGTACCAACAAAAACGGCACAGATGGCCTTAACAGAGTCAAATGACTCTCTAGTATTTATAATCACCCATACCATGGCTCTAATCAGCTATGACTGACTCTATTAGCATCAAGACTGAGGCAAATAAGTAAGAAAAGGGTCTAGGAAGGATATTAAATTGGTTCCAAGCAACCACACCCACTGATGGGAATGGGAAAAGACATAATCTATCACTGAAGAATTTCATTCCTCATTTTAATGTAGCCAAAATCCACTGTAGCAGGACTCCTATAATAAATCAGTTTCGGCTTGTAGACCAGGGATCTGGAAGAATGATGCACTTCTGACAAGAAAGATATACTGTAACAGAAGACATCAATGCCCTAGCCACCCGCTGGTGCCTAATAAAATTCTCTTTTTTCATGTCTAATAATATATGGAAGAGCAAAACAATTATGACCAGATCATTTTCTTCTTACCTGGAATGTTTAGGATGGGTATGAGAAATCACCGGGGAGGATTTGGCTTAAGAAGGGATTCTCTGTCCCTTGTCCCAACATATCTGTATCTCTGGGTTTCTGGAATGCAAACCAATGAGAATATTCCACTGCTCCTTCCCTAGGTAAAACAATCTTTTAACACGAGTTACTTCCTTTTCTATGCCATTGTTCTCTTGCCAAAGGCTTTGCAAAATTTAACAGTCTGAGGGTAAGTGGCCAACCATCAGAAAAACTAACAAAGCGTACATGGTGGTCATTAGGTGGAATTCTATGCCCACATCTTTCATTTTTTTTTAACTAGAGTAATTATTCATAGCAGAACTTTAGAAAAAAAGTACTAATGCTACCCAAGGGGAAAAAAAAGAACATTTTGGAGAACTAGGGTTGCCCCAAATACCTCTGCTGTGAGCTGAAAGTGGCAACAGAGATCTGGACATCTGGAGACTGTGGAGAAGAGCACAGCTTATGGGACTGGGGAGAAGTTTGTGGTCTGGAAACTCCCAATCCTGAGACGACTTGAGACGGAGGCTAAAACAGGATGGACTACATAACCTCAAGTTAAGAGATATCCACACACTAAGTTCCTGAACAAACATTAACTGTATCAAGAATGCTACACACAATACCTGTATAAGGAGGTTCATCAACAAGTAAATCTGGGATTACAGTTTTCTGGCATTTTTTTTTTTTTTTTTTTTTTTTAAGATCAATATATTTATTTCTGACTGCATGACTGGTTGCCCCATACACATTATTCTACCTATAATTAAGTCCTCAAATAAAAGAGTTCCCTACTTTTTAGTGAAAATGCACCAACACTTACCAGGACTCACTGGCCTTAACCAGTAAATTAAGTTCACCATTTGTTTGGACAACAAATGTTGAAGTGCTTTGGGCATATGGCACATCTGGGGATGAGGAACCACCATACAATTATTGCAAGTATTACCAAGTGTCACGGAATGATAAAATGTACTTATCTACCTCCATACAAAACATACCATGATGTTCGGTGTTTTTTATTTATTTTATGCTAAATAAGTAGATTCAGTAAACAATAAGGTTACTTTTTCCCCCAGGAAAAATAGAGTAAAGTTTAATCAGGATAGGATACAAGAGAATTCCCAAATGCAAATGCAACAATATGCACTTAATTAAAGCTCTCCATCATAAAGCAAGTATAGATTAATATAATAACGAGAATAAAATGAGCTGTACATCAGCAGAAATGAAACGCACATAGAAGTCCTACACAGAAGTGGCCCAAGATCAAAGCATGTGTGCCACCTATTTAATGAAACAACAAACAATGCTACATCGGATATGTTTATCAGATGGCTGAGCAAGTAATACACCAGGTACACCTTGTGATCTCAAAAACGGGTCAGCTGAACACTAAGTGCCACCATCTTTCCCAAGGGAAAAAAAGATAGCTTGCTCTGGCTTTACAAGCTTTCTTTCAATGACCAGCCCACTGGACTACATTTTCTGACCTGGAAAACAACCGGTACTGATGTGTCAGCACTCAGTTTTTTCACTGCAGGTTCTACAGCACCTCTTTGAATATTTAAGAATTGAACTGCAAACATTATTCCATGGTCAATAAATTACATTTACTGTGATCTTTCTTATGATGAGTCAGTCCTTACCTTCATAAAAAATGACATGATCAGAAATTACAGATTAGATGGGGATGGCTACATGCTTTCAGAAAGACCAACATTATTTTACTTTTGCATCTAACATTAATGTTTCAGTTTCAACACAAAAACTACAACCACATAGCATCATCAGATAGGAATCATTACATGGCATTACATCAGCTTGACAGCAAAAGGATATTTAAGCCTAGCCATTCTGCCTTTTAAAAGCACTTCACAATCTACTTTCTCCCCATACTTACCTTCCTCTTCAACCTTTTCCACCTAGAGCAGCTGACAGTCAACTGAAGAACACGCAAAGTGAACAAAAATATGAAAAAAATGTCAGTGTTTTATTTTACTTGTACTTAGAGAGACACATTACATTAAAAGAAAGTTGACATATTTATACACGTCATTCTCCCTTGAATGCTACTCAATTTCTTCTCAACCATTCATTCCAACAGTCCATTCCATGGATTTACAGCCCTCTTTGTGAAGAAATACTTTCAGAGAATCATGAAATAATTACAGTTTGATGCCTGTGTCATATCCTCCCATTTGTCCTTGCTCAGAATGACCTTTTCACATCATCTTGCCAAGATCTTTTGCACAATAAAACATCCTTCTACCTTTTTGGAGTCGCACACGAAAATAGCTCCAACTGTTTGAGTTTATAGTGGCACTGCTTTCCCTTGAACCCACAGATCTTTTTGCTGGTTTTCCTCTGGATGCCTTTAAACAGCATGATGTAACTTTCCTTTTGTGATCTCCAGAACTGCAGACAATAGTCAAGACATGATTTGACTAGGTCTCTATACAATGAAAACATTACTTCTTTGCTTCTGCAGTCTATTCTCATGAGGAATGGTCCCACACATTCTGCTTGTTGCCACTACTGCCATCTCACTCTGCTAATGGTGGTCCAATTTCATCTGGGGTGGAAGAGTCAGGCAAGAAGCTGAGGGCCAGACTGCTGTCCCTACAAAGATTCCATTGCTGCTGCCTAATGCATCTAAATGCTACCACTGAGTGGGCGGACATCCTTGAAGTTATCACAACAAGCGACTGAGGAGAAGCAGGTGTGACCAACACCTCTAGATCCTTTTTCTGCTCTTTTTTCCATCAGTTTCACTCCTCTGAAGCTAATGTTACAGAAAAGGATTCTTGTGGTTTGCAGTACTTTACATTTGTTTGTAATGAATATCAACTACCCTCTTTCTCTCCTCGTAGCCAAATACTTCCCTAGACTCTACTCCCTCTATCCTCCACCATTGTACCTATCTTTATGTCACTAGTGAAGAGGCTGATCCTCCTCTATTCCCTCATATACGTCTGAAAACAAGCACAATGAAAAGTACTGGACCCACGTCCCAGAACAGATACTTGTACTCTGCTAATCACGTTTCCAGTTCCCAATATTGCCCCTATAACCAAAATCCTCTGTCTCCTACCATTTAACCATGCAGCTTCCTCGTCTTGGTCTTACTCCCAACCCCTTTAGTTTTTCTATCAGCTTCCTGTTAGGGACCGAGTCAAAGGCCTTGCTGAAGTCCAGGCAGACCATTTCTACTGGTTGCCCACTGCCAGCAACACCTGTAAGCCAATCATACCACTTGATCAGGTTTGACAAACTAATTTTGTGGCCATAAGCTTATGTTGTTTGCTGTCCTAGAGGCTCATTCTCCATAAATGCTACTAGTCTTTCAAATATTCCTTCCACAATTTTTCCCTGCCACTGCTTCGTTGGGCCTGGAGTGCCCCAGAACTTTCCCGACCCCGACCCCCCCCATCTGCAAAGGTACTGCACTTGCTGTCTTCCAGTGTCTTCAGGCACTTTTATACTAGCTAGTGATCTTTTGAAAAATCTCCATTGGGGGGGGGGGTTGCCAGCACAATGGCCAGATTTTTCAGGACTCTGGGTAGTAGCACAGCAGAGCTTATGGGAAAATGGTTCTCCCCATTCTCCCCTGCCATCCCACCCAGCATGGCAACTCCTCTTGTTTTCCTCTGTGAAACCTAATCAAAAGCATTCGTTCACTCTCTCTACTTTTACCAATGTTCTGCAATGTTCCTCAAACCTTTATTCAGCTTGGACAGCTCTGCCCTTCAGTTCCTCCTTTATGCTATGCACCTAGAATACAATACCACGGTTTCTCTTCTCAAACCTACCCTTTTAACTTTCACCTTTGTTGTTTTCACCATGTTTGTCACCCCTCTAATGGCCTCCAAGTACAGTGCCACATCCAACAACTCGCTCCTCTTTATTACTTCTTACAAAGCACTACTATCATTTGCCCCAGTTGTTAGCCCTACATTCCTGTGCAGACAACACTGGGTTTCTCTTGTGTTTTGCCTTTTTGCTTTTTCTTCATACCATCATGTAGAAATCTGAGCTCCATCCTTGACACATTCCAACAGTTTGTTAATTCCATTAGTTTGCTCCTAGTCTTCTAAATAAAAGTTAAGTACCTACCATGCCAAATCCGGATGAGCAGGTTTATCCTCAAACAGTACTACTGCAGCAATATGCTAGATAGTTCAATGTCTTAAATGTACTTATTTAAATGTATTTGTATTTACATATTAACCCAGTAAGTGGGCTGGTGAGTTGACTTTGAGCCAAAACCTGGGCTTACAGAGCAAAATATACAGATGTATTTAACACATATTTACATGCAACTTAAAGGTGAATACAGCTTAACAAGGAATACAATTTAGGGAAATATAAACTACACACATCCAAGCAAGTTATAAGAAATATACAAAAAACACAAGGTTTGAAATATATCACACACTGTTTACACTATTGCTGACAGACATGTTAAATGGAAAATTAGCCTCTCTCTAATTTGGTCTTTGGAATATCACCTAAAAAAGGCACTATAGGAGTGGCAACAGCCTTAACCAGTATTCGGAATCCCAGGTGTGAAAGATGCAGGCCATCTCTAAAGCGTCAAGGTCTTATCAATCATGTCATCCCAAGCAGTTACTGGATCCCCTCAGAATGACACCAGAAATGTAGCCAATTGTTGAAGTCAATAATTTTCTGCCTGTACTAAAGTATAATTCTGGGCGATGGTAGGATGCTGGTCAGGGCTAGGGTCATACCTGCCTGGGCCACATAATCCGAGAGCTCCTCCGTGTCTCTTTTCATGTAGTCCAGGGAGATGCATCTCAGGTCATTCAAACCCACATAGACAGCGACAGAATCATACTTGTACTTGTTGTGGAGTGACCTGAGTGCGTGTGTTATGTGTCGGATTCTGACACCTGATAGACAGCTGACCATTTCCTTCTCCTTATTCAACCTAGTGAGTGGGACATCAGTGTGCCTCACTATCGAGTCATCTATGATTAGTGTATTGGGCAAGCTGTTTTGGCTTGGGTTGAATGGCACACTGTGTAGGTGAGCTATGTGTCTTGTACTGTGTAGGTGAGCTATGCGTCTTGTGGTTTGTGCCGTGTTGTGGTGGTAGAGTGCATTTCTGCCTTTGAGGTCTCTGCTGTTTGGGCAGATTTCTATTGAGAGCCTACGCGAAGGTGGGTGTGTGGTTTGTGTTTTTTATGTGAGACCTGTGATGGTGGGTGTTCTGGTGGGCTGTGTGTTGCATGTGGGATGGTGCAGGTGTTGACCTTCTCCGCTTGTCACTCAAGGTGTCTGAGTCTGTATACAGCACTGCCAAACACTTGAGGGGAACTAATATGTAGACCCTAAAAAAGGATGAAGTATTTAGGCAGACATTCCGAAGTTAGAAAGAAATCAAGCAGTACTTACTGAAAAATAAAGAATTAGCTTGTCAAGAATGATGAAAAGAGGGGAGTCACATGAATGGCTACTACTAATGCTGGTCTCAGCACAGCTTCACTCTGTTAGGATACAATACTCCTTTACTTCTTCTTTCACAAGAAGCAAAATGCTAGCGCCAATCCCAAGAAGAGAAATAGGCCACGGCCTGTTTGGTGATCTATAGTCTTGGCCCAGATGATGCAAGGGTCTGCACGCTTGTAGCCTTTTTCTGGTAGATGCCCCGAATAGCAACAAGACCAGGTACGTTAAGCACAGACACTCACTCTCCAACCAGGAGTCGTCAGGAATCAATGCACTCTGCTCCTACTCTCACCAGGATCAGAATAGAAGCACAGATTCCAAGCTGTCACCTGTAAAGCAGTTATTATGCTTTCTGGTGATCAGCAGTCTGCAGGAAATAATGTAATGCACTCCTTCCCTCACCAGGAGGGAACAGAAGCCCTAATCCAAGATGACTACTGAGAGGCAGAATGTGAGCTCTCCAATAACTGGTGGTCTTGCAATAGAGGCTTAAAGGTAAGATGAAAAAATGGCGTGCACTAGAGGAGTGAGATGTGAAAGTAGGTATCTTAAGTTTTCCTGTTAAAAAGTTAAGTTTTAGTGGATAGTCACTATTTTTAAAACAGCAAGATAGATTGAAAGGGGGTGGTCACTTTTGTATTCTGGTACTATGGAATACAGTAGGATGGTCAATACATTTAAATAGTTGAAGGGGAGTGATTTCACAAAATGATAATTTTGTGCATACTCACACCAGCCAGTAAAAGCAGAAAGGAAATGAGATATATGGTTAAATTAACATAATGGCCGGCAACTAGAAAGACAGTGGTGTTTAACAACACAACAATAATTGGGTGGGAAAAATTTCTCTGCCTGTCTCAAAACAGACAGAGCTGTGGTCTCTTTTCAAGTTTTAATATGCAGTTAAAAACAGAATACAAGTAAAACACAGTGTAAAGAAAACAAATCACAGTATACAAAATAGAAAAAGGTAATAAAGTAATACAAAATACAACAAATAAAAAGCAAACTAACCTTTCCCTCACAGCAAACTGTAGCAGAGTCTGGGTGAGCCTTTGATAAGAAAACCGGGTTGGCTTAAAATGGCCTATAAGGGTACCTAGGCTAGTGCTTACCTATGAACACTGGTGTGCATGCGACTCAGCAAGTGCGGTAAATCTGAAAATTTTATTTTTCTGTTTTCTGACATCTGTGTGACATCTGTTGACTGTACAGTGATTAACGGTAAGCAGAAATCTATTTTTGGAAGGATGACATTCTTGGCTACTGCCAGTCTGGATGCTCGTGTCAACAGGTGAGTAAGCTTATAACAAAGCCTGAGATGAGTCAGGAGTTTTTATGCAATAATATCTGTATCTGAAGTAAACCATAAGCACTTGTCCATTGTTAGTCCTAAGCATTTGTATTCAATGACATTTAGAATACTTAGCGTTTCTATCTGGGTTACACAAGGTGAGTATGGCTGTTAGCAGTGGTGGCTGGTGACTTCAAATTAAAGGGGGGCTGCAGGAGACAGCTGAATGAGTGGGGCCAACTAGAAAGGGGTGGGGCTATGCTCAAAATCACAACAACTGGAACTTTAAATTAAATATGCTGCCCTGGGTGCCAAACCGTCATTACGAGAGTCCAATCAAGACAAAATGAAGTGTAGAAGAAAAAATATTTCAGTGCATTGGCTGCATGACAACTTACTTAATATCTAGATGGAAACACAAAGGTTGCGAGGCATGAAAAAATAAATTGCTTTTTAAATACATTACTGGAATGCCAGTCAAAATCAAGTATAAAATAAAACAAGCAGCACTCAGCTCAAACCATTTCTCCTTGCACTGCAGTTCTAATTATAATTTATATTCAGCTTTATAAAATTACCAAGTAACATGCTGAAAGTAGCAATCTCCGTGATACCCCCACTTGTAAAAATGTTTCTTATCCAAAAAAGACCTGCTGCCTGACAACAACCATCTACTTGTTTCATGGGGAACACATGATCAAAGTACAAAATGAACAGCGAACAAGAAACAAGCTCAAGATAAATTGCTTAAAGGATTACTGCACAAGTTATGGACCACACATGATTGATTGGCATTCTGTTTAGTTTATGGGTAAAGCCTGCAAAGACAATTGCAAGTCTCCAACAAATGTAATGAGCTTCTGAAAATACTGCAATCCTGTCCTTTATTTCAATTATTGTCATATGCATTTCAATACCTAAGGCTTATACGTTATCTAGTTATGTAAATATTCTCTGCATGGCAACAATGAAAAGGCTTTCAATGTTGGTAATTCTTTAACAGTATGCTTATTAAAGCTTACTTGCATATTACAATCTCTAACAAGCTTACCTGATGGTCAATAAAGCATTGCTACTTTAATACAGAGCAACAGGGCACTGCAACAGCATGCATTTTCTGAATAATAAGAAGCATAAATCAATAGTATAAAAATATGACAGAAAACCAGAACATTCTGCAAAATCAAGGACAGATGAAAAGCCACAGTTGTACTTGTGGTCTACCTTGGATGGGGGAATACTCTGCACACTTACACTGCATAACTGCTCCTTGCCTTGCTTGGACACATCCAGAGCCACTACAATGGGGAGTGGGGTGCAACAAGTATGTCACAATTTGAAATGTCTCTGGCTGACGGTGATGGCTCTGACACTCATACCTCTCAACCTCAGAGCAAGAAATCTGGACAAAGCCATACATAGAAGTGGGACACAGGCCCAAAATTAAAGACAATGTTTAAATGTTGCTCTTATAAACTTAGAAAGATAATAGAATAGTAGTAGGTCTTGCATTAGTATGAATTTTTGAAGGTATGAAATCTGAAACTCAAATGTCTGCCATTATTTTCTAACTTCAGTCTTTAATGATTTGCTACTAATTTGCCAGAAAACCACAATTTTATGAAAAACAGACCAAAAATGTCATGCAAAAATATAAAATTGCCACACAATACAGCTGGGAACCTGCCAAAGAAGGGACACCTTTTTAAAATTAGTACTGTTAACTTGAGCAGCTGACAAAATAAGATCATCTACATGCATTTCTGAAATAAAAGTAATCTATAACTCTGATCATTACAGTTATTTACAATTGTACACCCTCCACATTTTCTTCCAAAATTGCCATTTTGCAGAGAGATTATTAGGGGGAGAGCAACATTTTGAGCCAAAATTGGGGACAGTTGAGAGGTTTGGATATTCCCAATTCTATAAAGCGATTTATTTGCACGTACCTCTCAACCTCTTAATGCAGGAATTCTGGACAAGGCCAAATATATTGGGGGAACATGCAAACAGTACCAAAAATTGTTCTTGTATAAACTTTGATAGAATAACAGGTCTTGCTTTAGAATGCATTTTTCTGAAGGTTATGACGTCTGAAACTCAATGTCCGTCATTATTTAGTGACTTCATTCCTAAATGATTTGGCAGAAAACCATAAATTTTATGAGGAACAAACCAAAAATAAGAAGCAAAAATCTATTCCTTCTGCAAAATTCTGGACAGTTGAGAGGTATAGTTCAGCCGGGGCTCTCTGAGTTTGCCGCCCTTCCTCCCCTCACAAATCATGGTCGAATGGAGTGTCCCCCCTGCAGCCATTCCAATGTCCCATTCCTTAGTTATTTCACCCCATTTGCCATAAACACTAATGTGCATACTGCTTTACTTCTGCGGTGATATGGATTTCATTTGAATGTATTATTTTATATTTTACAACATAAACCTTAATAGATATCTGCTAAACAGAGCAATGCAGTCTCACAATGAAAATAGACTTAGCATTAAAACTTCTCTGCCCTTGAAACTCACATTAATTGAAACAGCATTGAAACCCACATTCAAAGAAAATACATTTTGCCAGTGGCAGATAAAGATTAATTTTGGGCTGTTTTCAAATCATAGGCCCCTTGAACACGAAACATACACATGCTCTTTGATACACCTTCCTGACTGCATTAAATTATATTCCTTGCACAATGCAGTACAGTTGTTAGACGGCATTTTAAATTTATTGTTTTGAACATTTTTCCAGTAAAGAATGAAACAAAATGCATGCACCAATAATGACAAAACTGCCCAATTCAGAACATTTCCATCATAAAAGCCTAACAGTCCATCAGTATCAGTAAATATGCATGATCTCTGAAGAAGTAAAAGCCATCTAAATAATTCCATATTAAAGAAATCTGTTAACTAATGAAGAGGTTACTGCTAGCAAACAACTTTATATGTCATTGTTTCATCTACAAATAAAGTGCCTGTTGCCACTGAGGAATACATTTCTTATGTTGCATTAAAAAAATTATAATGCTAGTCGTATCACAATAGGGAATGGATGGCAAACTGATAACAGGTTCATAGTTACTAGGTATCTTCGCCAAAGAGGACTGCAGCATCCATCCCCTTTACAACAAACAGAGTACAGCATCAGCAATGGATCAACCTACTGTGGGAGTAGAACCCACAGCCTTCTGCATCAAACGCAAGTACACTACCTGTTGTGCTATTTACAATGTAAGCAGACACGGCATAAGCAGCATTAAACTTTTGTTCCCCTGCAGCTCTCATCTCCTTGTAAAATCTACTCGACACTCAGCTGTATCTCTGAACTTTGCAGCACAAGAAATCTGGACAAAGCCAAAATTTATTTGGGGGGGGGGGCAGAAGCCCAAAAACCAGGGATACATTTTAAACATTGCTTGTATAATGCTGGAAAGTTGCTAGAATAAAATGCTGTGTTACCACCATACATTTCATTGCCAAGTATTGAACCCAGGTCCTTGTGCAAAACAACCAGAGGAACATACTACTATGCCAAATCATCTATTTTTATGAAAGAAAGGAGGACAAACTTAAATGACTACCATTTAGTGAATTCAGTTCTCACTATAACTTTCAACATCTTAGCACAAAACACCTGAACAAAGCCAATAATGGGGGAATAGTTCAGTTATCACCACAGCTCTCAACCTTGGCACAAAAAAACCTGGACGAAGCCAATAATGGGGGAATACAGTCCAAAAAATAGGGACAGATATCCACTGTGGACAGCAGAGCAAACCCACACAAACACAGGGAGGACATGTAGACTCCACACAGAAGGCACCCCAGCCAAGAATCAAACCAGACAACCCATAGCTGTCAGGCAACACTGCACTACTGTCTGTTTTAAGTAACAAAAATACAGAAACCACAGATTTTATGAGGAACAGAGCAAATAGGCAAAAATCTACAAATGGTGGCGGGTAGGGAATTCAGACATTTGTCACTTGGGCCCAAGGTACAGGGTTCAAGCCTACACACACACACACACACACACACACACACACACACACACACACACACACACACACACACACACACACAGCAGTGATCACCACCTATCTGTCTCCAGAACAGCCTGCCATGCATGTGATCCTGTACACACTAAATGCAATCTTGTACTCTGCAGCTGCGGTCTCCAACTGTTTCCCTGATTGGTCCTCCATACTGACTAGCCCACGCATGCTGTGGTCTCGGTCTCCCATGAGATGTGAGGAGGCTGGAGTCTCATGCTATTGGTCCAGCCTGCAGGCGATGCAGTCCAGTGACCTTCTGGTTTGTGCGGTCATCACCACACAGATCTCTGGGTTGAAAGGGTGGAATTAACTCCCTTTCCTATCCAGACTGCCTAACTGAGCAGTCTGGAGCTCAGGAATGCCTGAACATGCGTGCTTGGAGTTCTGGTCTGCCTAACACAGCAGCCAGGAACTAAGCACGCATGCGCACAGTCTAACATTTTTTTTTATTTTTATATGTTCTACGGTGGGGGGACTGGGGACTTTATTTTATGCATTCTACAGGTGGGGAAACCATTTTACAGGTGGGAGGGCTGCAGTCCCACAGTCCTATAGCACGAGCCGCCCCTGGCTGTTAGTGTTTTGGGTTGAGGTGAATAGCTTTGTTTTTACCCTTGTGAAGTTAATCAGTATCTTTTTTTTGGAGAATGACCATTGACAAAGTACAGAGAAACTGTTTTGTGCTTTGGATTGCAGTTTTGAGTGACTTTTGCTGGCTTCACGCAGCAAGACATCATCAGAAAGGTGAGGAAAGTAGTTTGTGAGACCATTTATGAGGAAGAAAAAAAAAGCTCTGGGGGAATACTATATTTATGTTCTCTTTGTACAATATTAATTGTTAGAATGTTCTGCTTGTAAGGTAGTTTTGAAAGAATTTGATCGTGTTTTCGACAAAATTGAACATAAGTTTTTGCAATAGAATGCTGTAGTCAGATATAAATGCTGGTGTCAAGTCCACAAATATTCCAGCAGTTATGAAACCCTTGGGTTGGGAGGGTGGCCTAATGGTTAAGGTGTTTGCCTTACAAACACAAGATGCAGGGTTTGAGTCTCACAAGGGATAATTGGCTAGGCTTAAAATTGCTCGCAAGGGCAGTTAGCTTAGTACTAATCTATGAACCTATTAATGTTACAATAAATGTTAGTTTCAGTAGTTAAACCTAGTGTCATACTGAAGCTACTATGGAATCTGTGTGTGCTGTAAGTCAGACATGCAAGTTTCTCAAACATTTTGGCAAGGAGAGGATTAAATATGGGGCAGTAACCTTTTGGCAGTGAAGGTGCAATAACTTTAGGAAGAAATTACAGAATGCTTAAATTCTGGAGGCACGATTCCTGTGGTTAAAAATAGGTTAAATATACATGAAAGGAACTTTGGCCAAACCCATCCTGTTTACCTATAATGCTCTGCACAAGGACCTTCCGCCTCCAGCATACCATGTACAGCGAAAGGTGCAGAGAAAAAGAAATTACGTACTCACCGTAACGTTCCATGTTTGTTGTCCATCTCGCCTTCATTCTTTGCTAGTTGGGTTCAGAACCGATCATTGGTTCTGACTCGGCCTTTACTAAGGCTCGAGAGCTTCCACTGGCTTGAGGCTATACCCTATCCCATCATGCTAGGGAAGATTACCCAGATCTTGTTTGCAATTAAATGCTAAAAAAAACTAAGCTTTTCTTTCACACCCACTTCTAGGACACATCCCCCTTAAACTTCTCTATCTACTCCAACAGTGCCACTGTGACTCTACCACTAAAACCACTAAATTTTACATATTACCATTGATCTATAATCTCTCTTTCAACAAACACATAAAACAAGTCAACAAACAAGTCAATCAAAAAAACGAATCAGACCGCTCCTTCTCCGAACCCATCTACCAGAACTATCTACCTCTATCCCATATCTACTCTCTCTTTTTTTATTTCTCCTATCTCTTCACACCTCTTCAAGAACCACCTAAACAAACTAACTACTACCTGCTGGCTAATAACATTGCCGCCAAATACACAGAACTCATCACTGTAACTCATCACCACTGTTGGCTGGCTAGAGTACTAGAACTATCTTGCAGTATCAGAACTATCCTGCAACCAACTTACCATTGCCCACAAGATGCTGTACCAACCAAACAAACTCCTATACTCTCTCTCCTCATAATCCCCTATAATAATCTCAACTCTCCGCTCTCCATCTGCTTCTTAATAGTTCCATAAAATCAAACAACACTGCTGGTGACCCCTTTTAGGTCCCTCCCTCAATTCTGTGGAATCAAAATGTAAAGAATACACAACAAGATCATCAAAAAAACCTCTCACAAACTCTATTCAAACTCTGGCTTCAAAATCACTGGCTCTGCTCTGAAGCAAAATGAACTAACTTTAACTCCCAATCCTTACTTTACTTACTTCAACTACTACCACTCCTATTCCTACTCTTCCCCTCACACCATTATTACTACTTCTTTTAACTTAATACTATTGTCATCCTAACTTTTTTTATTTATAAAATTCTTTCCTTATTTTATTTATTCTTTTCCTCTTATATTTTTTTACACTCTTTTCTTTACCTACTCTCCTGTTTTTCTGTTCTTCTCCCTCCTTGTATTTTTTGTATAAAATTTAACACTTTTCCTAGTCTGTAACTGTGACAGGAAGTAATAATTCATAATCTTCTAAATTTTAGTTAATTTTTATTGTAGAAATTTGTGTAAATTAATTAATACTTGTAAATTGTTAAATTAATTAATCAATAAATGTTTAATTTGTTGTTATTAATGTTTCTACATCATGTTTTTTATTTTTTTGTCTCTTTTACTGTGTTTTGATTTTTCTTTTCTCCCTAGACTCCTTGAAAATGGAATTTTTTAGCCAGCTAGATAAAAATAAAAATTACCAAACTGAACAGAAATCATATACATATATTCAAGTATGTTTACGGACATGCCCCATAAGACAAGAGAATCAGAGAACATGAATTCCACATCCAATAAAGAACTCTCGATCCTCCACAAATGAAGGAGGGTGGGACGCAAGAATGAAGGCAAGATGGACAACAAACATGGAATGTTATGGTGAGTACATAACTTCTTTATGTTATGTTGTCCTCTCTCGCCTTCATTCTTTGCTGGTTGGGACAGCGTCCCTAGCACCTTCTTTCTTGGCTGGCCCAAGCTCTTCAGAACAGTGGATCCAAAGAAAGCCCTGTTCTGGGAGGCCACGTCTACTTTGTAATGAGTGATAAAGGTATGAGGTTTAACCCATGTCGCTGCAGCACAAATTGAATCCATAGGTAACCTAGCCTGAAAAGCAGCTGAGGTTGCAATAGCTTTTGTTGACAGACCCTTAATTTTTCCAGGCAGTTGTCTATTTTGAGACGTGTATGAATAGGTAATAGTATCAGTAAGCCATTTTGACAGAATGACTTTTGATACTGGAGCACCGTTCTTTTTATCTGAGAATGATATGAATAATTGATCAGATTTCCTGAATTCCTTTGTTCTGTGTAGGTAGAAACGTAGCTGCCTGTGTACATCCAATTGGTGAAGTTTATATTCTGCCTTGTTGCCATAGTTCGGGAAGAAAACAGGCAGATCAATGAATTGATTTAAGTTAGTCTCAGAACAAACTTTGGATAGAAAGGATAGACTGGTTCTAAGGGAAAGACTATCTTTATGGAAAACTAGGTAGGGAGAACGTATGGGTAATGCTTGAAGTTCTTATACCCTCCTAGCTGACGTGATGGCCACCAAAAAGACTGTTTTCCAAGTTAGGAACTTGAGATGACAAGAAAAAGCTGGTTCATATGGTGGAAGGATTAAAGGTGGATAATACTACAGTGAGGTCCCAAGGAGCTGGTGGCTCTATTGGAGGCCTTAGTAAAAAGGTACCTCTCAGAAAGGCCTTGCACAGTCTGTGAGACATTATTTTCGATCTCCTACGTGGTAGTTGGATATAGCAGCTAGTTGAACTCATACAGTAGCTGCTGCTGCTCCTTCATTAAAAAGTTCTGCCAAGAAGTCTAAGTTGGATGTTATGGGGGCTGCGAAAGGATCAATATGATTGCTGGAAGCCCAACAAGAGAACCTTTTCCACCTGCTAACATAAACTTTCCTAGTTGTGGTCTTATGTGATGAAACCAGGATGTGTTTTACAGCAGGGGATATATCTGGAAACCTGGCTAAGGTTGGAAGTGGAGCAGCCAAGCTGTCAATTTGAGGGTTTGGATCGAGGGATGGAGCATCCCTGATGGATGCATTATGAGGTCTGGCACTGGGTCCAGAATCCATGGCTCCTCTTGTAGATGGGGCCAAAGAAAGGGGAACCACATTTGACAAGGCCAGTATGGGACACTGAGTATTAACCTGCATCTCAACAAATTGGCTTTTTGGAGAACTTTTGGGATTAACAGGAATGGAGGAAAAGCATAAAGAAGACCTGGGGAGCAATCGTGTACAAGTGCATCCCTTGGTGACTCCCTCAGAGTGGGGACAAGGGCAAAGCAGTTGCTGCATTTGACATTCATGGACGTGGCAAAGAGGTCGCAGCAAGGCTGGCCCCACTTGGAAAAATGTGTTTAGCAATTTCCTGTTTCAGGGACCACTTGTGAGGCGTTACAGTAGCTCTACATAACTTGTCCGCTATCACGTTGGATTTCCCTGGGATATGCATTGCTATCAGAAAGCATTGGGAAGATACTTCCCATTGCCATACTCTTTGAGCCTCTCAACACACGGGGTAAGATCTGGTTCCGTCTTGTTTATTTCTATACCTCACGACCGGCATACTGTCTATCTGGATTGCAATTGTTCCTAGGGGAAGGGAGTTCTGGAATGCCTGCAACGCCAAGAGCACCGCTCTCATCTCTAGGACATTGATATGCAAGTGGTATTCGTATTCCTGCCAATATGCAAGTGGTATTCACATTCCTGCCAAGTTCCTTGGACAGTCTTTCCTAGAAAATGCCCCCCTCCACCCTATCTGGGAAGTGTCTGTGGTCACTGTAGTTATTGGTTGTGGGAGAGTGAACGATCTGCCCAGAACTACCTGGGTGGATTGAAGCCACAAACTCAGGTCCCTCCTGCAGGAATCTGTAATGATAATCTTGTGGGACATGGGTAACTACTACATGGACCACTGAGCAAAAATTCATGTGTAAACGTGCAAGAGGTACCAGAGTTATAGCTGCCACCATGGTACTTAAAACCTTCAGGACAATCTTTGCCTGCACTTTCTGTTTTGTAAGCAGATTGGACATTTGATGACGTAATGTTTGTACCCTTTCGTGAGGAAGTTTTGGCACCATGTCTTCTGTGTTTAAGTCTGCTCCTATGAATATAATATGTTGCGATGGCAACAAGGCAGGCTTTTCAAGATTTATCGCAACACCCAGCTGTGAATACAGGTGAATATTGGTGTCTCTTGCTTTGATTAGTAGATGCCTGATGGTGGTGGTTAGGAGCCAGTCATCCAGGTATGGAAACACTCTGAATCCTAGACATCTCAAGTGAGCCATGACCACTGCCATGCATTTGGTGAACACTCTGGGGGCTGTAGTGAGACCAAAGGGCAGAGCTCAAAATTGATAATGACTGGCTCCCCAGCTGAAAGCATAGGTGATTCCTGGATCGCCTGTCCATTTTTATGTGGTGGTACGCATCCTGGAGATCTATGGAACACATCCAATTGTCTTTTTCCAAAAAGAGAAGTATTGACTGCAGTGTCACCATCTGGAACTTAGATTTTTTTTTTTTTTTTTTTATGGACTTGTTTAGTCTGCTGAGATCCAAAATGGGCCTCTAGCCCCCTGCCTTTTTTGAAACTAAAAAGAACCTCGAGTAAGTTCTGGATCCAATTTGGTCTGCAGGGACATTTTGGATGACTCTTCTCTAGCAATATTTGAACCTCTAGAGTTGCCTGATCCCTCTGACTGGCTGGAACGTATGGGACTGATCTTTTTTCTAAGGGATGGGAGAAGGGTATGTTGTATCCTCTGGATATTATCATTTGTACCCATTTGTCTTGTGTAATATTTAGCCAGGCGTTTGGGTACAGTGATAAAAATCGACCCCCCGACTGCCTCCAGAGGTGGACAGGCAGGCCTTCTTTCAGGAGCACTGGAAGGGCCCTACCAGAGAACGTATCTCTGTCACCCTGGTTTTGCGGACCCCCTCTGCCGCGAGGTTGGCATCTTCCATTATTGTTTCCCCCCTTTGCCCCTAGGGGAAGAATCACCACGTGCATCTGGAAAAACTCTTTGGGACTTACAGAACCATATCTTCCACCCGTTTTGGCCCTTGGGATAAGGTCCGGAAGGGAGGGAAAAACATATTCCCACGGCAGAAAGTCTTGCCTTCCTGCTCGCACCTGGTCAGAGTTTTTTTTCACTTTTGGGCCGAACAAAGACGAGCCATTGAATGGGGCGTTAATACAGGAAGACTTGAAGGGTTATGCAAACTTGCATAGGCGCATCCAGGAGTGTCTCTTTAGGAAGATTCCTGTACCCACTGCCCTACTTGCTCCATTGGCTGCATAAGATATAAGCCGCATGGAGGAGTTGCCTACAGAGTATAAGGTAGCAAGCTGAGCGGTCACCTTGTCTGAAACCCCAGCAGCTGTAGAACCTTGGAGGGTATCACCTAACTCCTTCAGGAGATCCCTCAAAAGTCTAGTAAAATGAGTCAAATAGTTCAGCGACCTGAGTGTAAAGGCTGCTAATGAAAACATGCATGATGAACAGATATGGAAAGTGTAAGATTCTTTATTTGGTGGATTTACAGATGAGGAAGTCTCAGACAATTTCTTTTTGGTGGCTGCCGCTACCACCATAACATCTACTGGGACACCGTTGGCCAAAAATTCCTTGTCAGAGGGGTCAGTAATAAATCTGTTGGGCCTCTTAGGAACGGGTTCCACAGATTCTGGACAGCCCCACACCTTTCGTCTGACTATGTTAAGGAGCTTGTCGAAAGGCGGAGTCACCCAAGAGGTGAAGGGGCAGACCCAAAAGCCTTCAGGTACACGGACTCATCCTCAGAAGGGCTGATGGACTTCTAGCTACCTCCCTGTTTAAGGATCTCTAGGATGTCCGCAAAGGAGACATCCTCAGAGGTAGACTGTGGGGAACCTTCTGAATCATCTAGATCCGTGTCTGAAGTGACAGACTCCTCGGGGGAGTCTAGATGTTTCCTCTTATATGCTCTCTTCTGAGGGACCTCTCCAGAGTAGTAAGGCAGACTGCGGCACTTTTGGGGAACAGTACTTGGATTTTAGAGTGGAGCCATCTGGGGTGATGGCACTCTCCTCATGACCTCAAAAGCACCACAACCTCATTCCAAGGGAGCTCCCGGCTCCATAGAACCAGAAGACTGCCCCTCAACCAAGGTCGTAGGCTCCAAGGCCAATGTAGGCACCGAGATGACCTGTGCAGTGGCCCAGCGAGGTAGATTCAGATCAGACAGCTGCTGGAGCCTGCTCTCCAGACCTGAAGGGGGAGCATCGGTCCCCAGACCCCTTGGTACTTAGGATGTAGGAGCGGAAGTCGGGTCCCAAGATCCTGGATCAGGTCTCGGCCCTGACTGTTCCACTACTATCAAATCCAAGCACTCCAGCTTCAAAGCCATAACTTGGGTCAGAGAAGGAATGGGCATGGAGGTAGCAATGGTTGCCGGAGCAGACTCCAGTCTGGGAGAGCTCGAAAGGATCTTAGCCAGTGCAGGTGTCCATAGTAGCCTCTTGACCACTAACTTCACATCGTCATCTGACAGGCTCCTGGAGGATCGAGAGGATGAAGCTGAGGATCTGGTTAACTGCAGTATGGGTGAACATAGTACTGACTAGACCAGTTCCAATACAAGGGACCAGCTCTGACTAGGACACTATCGGTTCCGAAATAACCAGTGGAGCCTAAGAGACAGATTTTTCAGGCCCAAAAGCCTTCGGGTCAGTGGATGAGTCTTTTGCCTGCTTCTTTGCCAGTTCAGATGCTGGCACCATTGAAGAAGCTCTTTTTGAAGATTTGTCTGACTGTTTAGAGGAACTTTGTTTCCCTTCAATTGCCTCAGAAAAGGGAACTTTAAGTAGACCCCTAACAATGAGTTTATTTTTCCTCTCCATAGGTTCATAGGTTCATACTAGGCTATCTGCCCGAGGGCATTTACAAGCCTAGCCCATCGTTTTGTGGCTTACGCCACCCCTTTAGTATGGGGAACTATACCCATTATTTTGCTGTGCCTCTGTCGAGCAGTGACACTGAGGTAATCCCTGGGGTATATCTGCGATCTCCCATCCATTGGTCAAGATTTCTCTTGAACAAGGCCAGCGAGGTGCTCTGCCTCACATGTACCGGGATTTTGTTCCACAGCATAGGGAGTCTTTGGGTGATGAATCTATCCCTCCAGCACGTCCTATTAATAGCCATGTCAAGGTTTAAGTCTCCCGCCCTTGTGGCTCTGATGGATCTAGATTTTTGAGGTGAAGCATATTCATCAAATCTGGGTTTGACATGGCCTTGTATGTTAGGCAAAGGTCACCTCTGAGCAAGCGATGACTGAATAGAGCTGGAGTTCTTTCAGTCGGGCAGCATAGGACAGATTTTGAGACCCTTTATCCTTTTGGTGAGGAACTTTTGTGGCCTCTCCAGCTGCTGCAAGTGTCGGGTCAGATACATTCCGAATGGGGCATTGTACTCAATCATTGGTCTGATGAGTGATGAGTAAAGGGAGACTATGACCTCCCTTGATCTAGATGAGAATCCCTTCATGATAAGGTGGGCAATGTAGAAGGTCTTCCTAACTACTTTAGCTACATGGGTGTCGAATGACAGACTACTATCAACCTGGGTCCCCAGGTCCCTGATAACTTCTTCTGTGCTCAGTGGATTGCCACCTATTTGGTAGCTAGGGGTAACCTTGTTTTTCCCGAAGGGTATGACTATGCATTTTTGGCATTTAACTTTAGGCCGTGGCTCTGGCACCAGTTATCCGCTTCTGTGAGACCCTTCTGAAGGATATCTGTGTCAGATGTGTTTTCTACTATGGCGCCCAGTTTGCAGTCATCTGCAAATTTTGTCAGCCATAACCCTCCTGTGTTTGCTTGTACTGGAAAAGTAGATGCCAAACAAGAGTGGGCCCAGGACTGAGCCCTGTGGGACACCACTTGTGACAGGCTTTGAGTCTGACATGGCGCCAGCAACTCTGACCCTGTGGGTTCTGTCACTCAGCCAGTTTGCAACCCATCTTGTGATGTATGGGTTGACATTTAAGCTGATGAGTTTTTCAATGATACCAGAGTGGGGTATTGTATCGAAGGCCTTAGCCAGATCGAGGTAGGCTGTATGGACTGCCTTTCCCTCATCAATGGCTTTGGTGACTGTTTCAAAAGTCAACCAAGTTTAAAAGGCATGATCTGCCTTTGACAAAGCCAAACTGGGTTGGATCCAAAGTCTGCAAATTCCCTATGTCTTTATTTATGAGGTCCATTATGATCCTCTCCATGGCTTTGCAGATAAGGCTTGTCAAGCTAATGGGCCGGTAATTTCCAGGGTCGGTGGAGGCACCGCCTTTGTGAAGTGGTACCACAGTTGCAGTGCGCCACTCCCTGGGTATGTATCCAGAGGTAAGACTTTGATTAAACAGCTGTCCTAGCTGTGGGTTTAATTCCTCATTGAGTTCATGGAGCACACAGCCGGGGACACCATCAGGTCCCATGGATGCTGTGGTTTTGCTTTGGAGAGAGCAGTTCTCACTTGGGCTGGAGATGTTTGGGGGCTGCAATCGCTTGGTATAGATATCTCTCCTTTTGGGGAGAAGTTTGCACTGAACCTGTCAGCCAGTATGTTGGCAATGTCTGTAGGATCAGTAATCTTCACATCATTTTGAACTAGCTCTGAGCATATCTGGGAGTTTCCTCCCAGGTTTCTAACATAGCTAAAGAAGGCCTTATGATTGTCTTTTGAGTCTTTAGCTATTTTTCTCTCGAAATTTGCTTTGGATGATTTTATGAGAGCTCTTAGTTTTTACTTATAGTGATCAAGGATGTCTTACCTTTTAAGGATTTTGCTCTATCTTGTAGTAGCTTCCTCCTTTTGTTGTAGAGTTTGTTTATGGCTGGGGTCCACCAGACTGGACGCTTGCCTTTGGTACAAAGAGTCTTTGTTTTGCTTGGGATTGCCTTATCCATGCAGTCCTGCAGGTGCTGGTAGAAGGCATTTGTAAATGATTCAGCGGCTTGAGTACTGTTTTCCGCCGCCTCGGGGCCTTAAAGGAGACCACACTAGTCTTTAGAAGTGTGAAGTCGGCTTTTGAGAAGTTCTTTACTGTGGTCTTTTATTTCAGGTGGGGGTGGGATGAGGACCTCCAGCGAGATTAGTTTGTGGTCTGATCTCACCAGTGAGGGGTACACCTCCGGTGTTGAACATTGTGCTCCCATGTTCGTGATGATGAGATCAAGTATGTTATCTCCTCTTGTGGGGATGGTGACTAGTTGTTCCATGGCATTTGAGTTTATGAATTCCAGGAACTTTTGGGCTAGGGTGTTTGGGCTTGAATAGTGTTCCCAGTCTATATTAGGGTAATTGAAGTCACCTAGTATGATGGTGTTTGGTGATACATTTATCCCCTCTAGTGTTTTCAGGAAGGCCATGTGAGGTTCCTGAGTTTGTGAGGGTGGCCTGTAACATGCTACAATTTGCAGAGCAGTCTTGCCTATGGTTAATTGCCAAAAAACACGTAAATGGAAGGTACAAATAGTAACTAGTAAACAAAAAGTGTACCAAGTACCCAGCGTCAGTGAAGCGTTTATTTCAGCAAGACAGTAAGGCAGCAAAACCAAACTAATACGTAGTCACCAAGTTAATCCACGTTTCGTCAGTAACTTCCTCAGCATACAAAAAACAGTGTAAAATTGCAAGGCAACATTTTAAATACAAAACACCTGGTGCAGGTAGACCAATACAATCTAACTTCCTTGAATACATTAAAAACTGTTCACATGCCTTCGCACACCTATATCAAAATACAAGTCCACTCAATAAAATATAATCTAATAAATAAAATCATTGTAGTCATCTCTGTGGTTTTTGGGATTCCTAAAGTACATAAGAACATCAACGACCCCCCACTCAGGGTTATTGTTTCCTCTGAGGGTTCAATAACAGCACCACTGGCTAAATATATAGACGTGAAAATAAAAAAGCTAGTTAATGAAAACCCTATTATATTGAAAGATTCCTGGGATTTCTTGAGAAAAATTGATAATTCTATGCACAGTGACACAAAAGGCTTTGGCTTGAATTAAAATGTACAGAAGTACAGAACAGGAAATACAACAAGATAGAGAGAGATGTATGTGAATATAACAGTAACACACATTACCCCAAGCCTAAACCATGGGGTAAAAGAAATTTTGACAATGAATACACTGACTGGGAGAATACACAAGAGCAGGACAAAACTACACTTAATATTTTAGATAGAGATGATGAAGATTTTCCAACATTACGTAGGTCGGAAAGACTAAGACAGAAAGAACCAGTGGTTTACAACTCAAAAAACTACAAGGGGAGGGGATGGCGACCCCCCATACCGAGACAGGAGAACTGGTAGTGATTGAGGATATTGTCAAAGATGGTTGTAAATGGTCTTTCAACAATTTTAACATTTTTAATTATTCTAAGATTGCACTAACAAAAACACATTTTGATTTATTTTGTAAGGGCTTTGGTTTTATACCACAAAAAAGGACGGACATTTTTAAACTTTTAGTAGATATTAAACTTTTTTTAAGAAAGAAAAATCTTGAGATTTTTTTTAAAGGTAACCCCTGCAACGCCCCTATGGACAATTTGTCAAGGAAAAGTACCTTTAATCCTCCCCTGCACCCACAGTTGAAAAACTTTGAACTTGTGGTGGAAAATGAATTAAGAAATTCACTTCGTAGGCACACTGTGCGTTCTAACTTGAATAAGGAAGAAGAAGAAATCCTTGAGAATTTGAGTAAAAATATTGACGTTAGAGTTATGAAACCTGACAAGGGTGGGGGTGTTGTACTGATGGACCACATTTTATATGAGAGTAAGATGTTTGAGATTCTGAATGACACAGATAAATATATAAGGACTTCCAAAAATGAAATTAATATTGCGCACAACAAAATTAATTATTTATTGAATGACCTACTACTTGAGGGGTCTATTGATTTCAAAACCTACAAATATCTCTTGGTAGAAAAACCTAAAGTACCTGTGGTTTTTGGGATTCCTAAAGTACATAAGAACATCAACGACCCCCCACTCAGGGTTATTGTTTCCTCTGAGGGTTCAATAACAGCACCACTGGCTAAATATATAGACGTGAAAATAAAAAAGCTAGTTAATGAAAACCCTATTATATTGAAAGATTCCTGGGATTTCTTGAGAAAAATTGATAATTCTATGCACAGTGACACAAAAGGCTTTGGTACTTGTGATGTAGTAGACCTGTTTACATCTATTCCACATGAACTAGGTTTAATGTGGTTTGAGGAGATGTTGCTTACATGTAAAGACATTCCCCACAATGACTTTAGAACTATACTTGTCCTCATGGAAGTGGTCTTGAAGAACAACTTCCTATTTTTCGAAGGAGAATATTACAGACAGGTCAGGGGCGTGGCCATGGGAGCACATTGTGCACCCACCTACGCTAACATCATCATGGCCTTCTGGGAAAACAAATTTGTTTTATCTTCAGAGTACAGCAACAATTGGACATTGTACTGCAGATTCCTTGACGACCTATGTTTTCTGTGGAAAGGTACTAACGAAGAATTTGAATTTTTTGTGGATTATATCAACAAATCCACAAGTTTTCTCAAATTCACTAAGACCTTTAATGAACATGAGGTTAATTTTTTGGATGTCAATATTAGGAAATTAGAGGGCAAATTTGCTTCCAGAGTACACAGGAAAGACACCTTCTCAAACACATACTTACACTACACCAGTTCTCATCCTTTACATCAAAAGAAAAGTGTTTTGAAAGGACAGATGGTTAGAATCTGTAGAATGACATCCGAGGACAGCACTTTCATGGAAGAGGTTAGTACCCTGAGGACTATGTTCTTAGATAGGGGGTACCCTGAGACAATGTTTGAGGAGATAAGTTATGTAGTTTGTCAAGGTAGAACAGACAGATTTGAACCGATTTTAGGTAAATCAATACAGAAGGTTTCTGTTTCCAGTGCTAAGGTTAGTACAAATAGTGAATTTTGTGCAGGCATTTCCACTACCTATGATGGTCAGGCTGGTCTTGTCAGGAAAATTATTGACAAAGAGTGGAAAAACTTTGCAAAGGTCTCCGACTTAAATAATATCTTTGATCAAGAAATTAAATATATTTACAAGAAGGGCAAGACCATTAAATGTCTTTTGGAAAGAGGTTCTAACAACAAGTGTTTTGAGAACAATAAGAAAAAGAAACATGGAGTTTTTAAATGTGGGGCTTGTAGTTATTGTAGTTATTTAAAAATAGGAGAATCTATTTACTTGAAAGCCAGGAATAAAACTTTGACACTAAAATCTTTTGTGAACTGTAACACTAACGGCATCATTTATATTGCTCTATGTACAAAATGTGATGCATTCTACATTGGGAAAAGTGAGAGGAAGATTAAACAGAGAATTTATGAACATCTTTATGACATAAAAACTGCACGTGAAACTAACTCACTTTTCAAACATACACAAACCTGTAAAGAAGCTACTTTTGAGTTTTTTGTACTAGAAGTGGTGCCCACTGACCCTAGAGGTGGGATGTGGGAAACTTTAGTTGAATACAGAGAACTATATTGGCAGATAATACTTGAAGCCAATAAAAATCCAGGTATTAATGACCTGATTTCCCTCAAACCAGTTTTGAAACTTAGGTCGGCCAAATTATAATTTATTCTGGCTTGAATGCTGAAATTTTAAATAATTTAAACACACAGTTTTTAACCAACACTATTTATATTTTCAAGGTTTTAACTTAAATATGTATTTGTTTCATTATGTCTAGTACCTTTTATAAAGCCTAATTTTATCATCATGATGTTATTACCTGTCCTTTTAACTTTTTGTCTTCATGCATTAAGAATATTTATGAATTTGAGTGTACATCACCCTAATTGTTTACCCTATTTATTTTTTTTTATTTGGGTATAAGACCATGATTTATCCCCTATCTAGTTCAACACAGAGATGACTACAATGATTTTATTTATTAGATTATATTTTATTGAGTGGACTTGTATTTTGATATAGGTGTGCGAAGGCATGTGAACAGTTTTTAATGTATTCAAGGAAGTTAGATTGTATTGGTCTACCTGCACCAGGTGTTTTGTATTTAAAATGTTGCCTTGCAATTTTACACTGTTTTTTGTATGCTGAGGAAGTTACTGACGAAACGTGGATTAACTTGGTGACTACGTATTAGTTTGGTTTTGCTGCCTTACTGTCTTGCTGAAATAAACGCTTCACTGACGCTGGGTACTTGGTACACTTTTTGTTTACTATGGTTAATTGCACCTGGATGGTCTCCGATGCATCGTGCGTTGCCACCAGTCTTGAGGTGTGGGTGTCCTTGATGAATATGGATACCCCCCCTCCTTTCTTGGTATTGTCCGGATTTTGGGGCCGGAACGCATGATATGAGGTAAAACCTGATAGCGCTGGGGTGCTCTCAGGAGCCTTGAACCAGGTTTCTGTCACAGCACAGACATCGATGTTCTCCATACTGAGAAGGGCCTCGAGTGCGTGCATTTTGAGATTTAGACTTCTGGCATTGAGCAGCATTACTCTTAGTTTTTTCCTTTTTTGTGTTCTAGGGTGGTAGGTTTAGAATTTGAGCCTTGCCTAAAAAGGCACTATGGGGTGGCAAGAGCCTTTGTCAATATCCGAATCCCAGGGTGACAGGTGCAAGCCGTCCCTTGCGAAGCAGCGTGGCTTGTCCAGCATGTCATCCCAGGCAGACAGACACTGGATCCCCTTTGAATGACACCAGTGTTTAAGCCAATTGTTAAAGCTGATCATCTTATCTCTGTATTGTGGCATCATTCTTGGTGAAGGTAGGATACTGCTCAAGGTCAGGGTCATACCTGCCTGGGCTACATAATCAGAGAGCTCCTCAATGTCTCTTTTCATGTAGTCCAAGGAGGTACGTCTCAGGTCGTTTACACCAGCGTGGACAATGACTGAGTCATATTTGTACCTGCTGTTGAGAGACCTGAGTGCTTGTGTTATGTGGCGGATTCTAGCGCCCGACAGGCAGCTTACTGTGACCTTCTCCTTACTCAGTCTGGTGAGCGGGACGTCAGTGTGTCTGACTATGGAGTCACCAATGACTAGTGTGTCTGGCATTGTGTTTGGCCTTAAGGGCTGTGACTGTTTGACACTCTGACTGTGAGGTCTATGTGTTGCAGGTGTTGTGTTCTGAGGTGGTGGTTGTTTGGGTGTCTGCTTTGGTGGCCTCTGCTGTTTTGGTAGATTTTTGATCAGAGCCTCTGAGTATGTCTTTGTGTGTTTATGTGTATGATTTGAGGTTGTAATGGTACTATGTGAGACTGGGTCTATAGTGTGTGTGGTAACCTTCTCCTCCTGACTGGTCTTGCCAGTCCTATGTTGAGAGAGCTCAGCCTCCAGTTTGGCCGTATAGTTGCATCTCTCGCATGAATTTGTGTTTTGTGGGAGGAGGAGAGGGTTGTCTGTGTACATGAGGCAATTGTAACATTGCCTCAATATTCCCAGGTTCACCAGCTGAGCAGGAGAGGACACTAGCAACTGATCCCTCGACATGCTAGAAGGAATAGACAAAAAAAACTTTAAAAAAGATTCCGGGGGACGTGGGTGACTGAGAAATGGGGGGTTGCCTTTTTGGGGTATTATCTATGACAAGAGTGCCGTATCAAGGTAATAAGTACTGTAGGAGCAAGTGCTACGTTTAACAGATAGAGAATAGTCTACTTGGAGTCAAGTAGAGATGATCTTTTTAGTTATAGGATACGCTGATTAGATCAGTAGTATAGTTTGAGTAAAACTCTGGAGCTAAACATGACAAACTGCACATGATTCCTGCAAATGGACAGCATCCAAACAGTACACGCAGCTGGTTTGTCCATCTGTTGACATTTTCTGGCTACATCGGTCACACTTTTTGAAGCCGGAAGGCTTTGATTCTTTGATACAAGTTAAATGTCCAACGATAATAAACAGCAGCAAATTTTTTTTAAAGAACAAGAACAACAACAACAAGAACTTTAGAAAGGAACCAGAGGAGTATCGAAGTTAAATGACATTCTCCTATGGTAAGAGGAGAAGTCTCTAATTTAAACGACAACTCCTAACTATGAGGAAAGGACAGAAGTAAAGTGAAGGGAAGCCCTCTAAATTAAACTGGCTGATGCAAGGAGCCCTCTAACTTAAATGAACTCCTTTGCGAAACAGGAAGGGAAATAAGATCTTTTAAATAACAAAACTCCCACAAATTCTCTAACTAAAATGAGTTTGGGCACAAGATAGGGTAGGAAAAAGGCCCAACAAAAGACGACTGCCAGCACCACACAAAGCAAACTGAAATGAATTTGATAGAAAGGAAGTAATACTAATACTATTAAGACACAGTCAGCCAAAAAACAGTAATTTTTTATCCAGTAAGAAAAGAAGTTTTTCTACTTAGCCTGTAGCTTAGAAGGAAGCACCCAATCTAATTTAGTGGCAAACGATATCTGGGTAATCTTCAATAGGCATGATGAGATAGGGTATAGTCTCGAGCCAGTTGAAGCTCTCAAGCTTTAGTAAAGGCTGATTCGGAACCGATGATCAGTTCCGAATCTAACCAGCAAAGAATGAAGGCGAGATAGGACAACACAACATCAGACCTTAACCAAGTAAGTAAGAGAAGGAGGAGGAGGAGGAAAGTGGACGATTATGTTACTGAACATACCTCCCAACTGTCTCGAATTACTCTGTTTATACAGAGTTTTTGGGGTCCAAATAATGGGGTGCCACGATTCCCGAGTGGCACCCCTTCATTTCCGATTTTTTTCTTTGCTTTTTTATTTATTTATTTTCCGCGCTTTGTGTGGCGACGTCATCGCGTTGGCTCCATCAGGGCTGCCAGCCTGTCGGAATTGAGCTCGCGCACGTATTTCCGGCTCTGGTTTCAAATGCATTGCGAGCGGGAATGGCAAGAATGGCAGGATTTGCGTTGTGGATTTATTTAGAACAGCGAGAATGGATTGTGGAGGCTTGTTCAACTTCATGTTGAGAACTGATTGTGGATGCATGGAGAATAGAAAGATTTGCTTTATGGATTTCTTTAAACAGCGAGAACGGATTGTGGATGTATTTTAGAAGGCTCATTCATGCTGAAACTGAGAACGCTCGCTCATCTGGCTGTTCAAATGCTGAAACAGAACAAACACTAAAGTGTGTGTGTGTGTGTGTGTGTGTGTGTGTGTGTGTGTGTGTGTGTGTGTGTGTGTGTGTGTGTGTGATCTTTTTAACAACTCAGCCCAGACATCAAATTCATCTTATGCAACTTCAAGCCAGCCGCTATAAAAAGTATCCATAAAAACATGTGTTTTCTAGAAAACAAAGGGTGTTACTTCTATTTTGCCAAAAACATTTGGCAGAAACTTCAGTGTTTGGGACTGTCTTTGCTTTATAGTTCCAATACTTATTTCCAAATGTACATGTGAAATTCTTGCTTTTTAGCATTTCTTCAAGTTGAAGTGGTATTGTCTATATGTAAAGATTTTGCAGGACAGTTCTCATCCAAGGCATTACCTGTTTGGTAAACCTCAAAAGGCCAGTACAAGAGATGCAATTAAAACAATGCTTCCCTTTATATTCCCAATACATTTTTGGAATGTAAGTGGACTTGCTATGTGTTTTACCTCCTTCATGGGATGGCATGGGAGAGTGAGTTGCTTTTTTGGGAAAAGAATGGTTGATTTTCTTACTGTCATGGGTGTTCTTGTCAGAGAATAAAACAGGGTTGATGAACTTCAGAACAAACTTCTAGCTGGCATTCCACCATCTCTTAAACAGAGCAGGCTTGTTAAACATGAGGAACAATGTATTATAAATAGGTAATGGATAACAGAAGTAGATATCAGTTGATGGTTTTATAAGTGCAATTGCTCACAATTTGAAACTGTGACAAAGACCTTAAGTCTGTCTCCGTGACAACTATGCAGCAACCATATTATGTATATGCTTTATTTTTTATAGTTATGTCATTGCGAATGGTAAATAATCATGACTGTTTACTTGTAACACATTATTATTTAAGAAGATATGACTAATTTATGTTCTGCACATTCCCAATCGCCAGCTACAGAGTAACAACATTAGTCATGCCTTTGGGCAGAAAATGAAGCAATGTGCTCATTTAATTAATTAATTAATTTTCCAGGCAGAGCAGTGATCTGATAGACCTTTTTCACAGTCAGACTAGGAGTGCTGTTTGGTTAAGTGCCTTATTCAGAGTCACACAATTAGGCAGACAAGAAATACCTAATCAGACTATAGGCAAAGAAAAATAGGGGGCTCCTAAATGAAAGACCAGCACTGGTAGAGTTTTTAATATGATCTAGAAGAGAAGCTGCAGTTAAAAGATGAATAATTAGGAAAGCATATAAAATATTGCATGGTAATTAGAAGAATCAATTTGATGATCTTAGAAAGGATTGGGGGGAAGAGATTGGATAAGCATTTCACAAAGAGGCAATGGAGGGATATATGTATATCTCCCAAATATTTAAAGTCTAGAAGATTTAGGATCTTTGCCTGAAGTGTTAACATAGGTATTTTTATACCCCAAGTAGATTTTTCCTCAGGTGGATAGCAAATGTTGGAGGTGTGACGGGCAAGAAAGAGGTAGCTGTGAACATATTTTTTAGTGTGATGAACTGGCAGACTTTTGGGATTCCCTATGGAGCCCTTTGTAGGGGATGCTGGTGACACTGTGGAAGTAGACTTTTATGATGGAAATGTTCAGAATTGGGCAGTTTTGTCATTATTGGTTCATGCATTTTGTTTCATTGCCTACAGCCTACTGGAAAAAAGTTCAAACAATAAATGTATAATGCGTTCTTTCTAACAAGTGTGCTATATTATACAAGGAATATAATTTAATAAAGTCAGGAAGGTGTATCAAAGAAAACATTTATGTTTCTTGTTTTGTGTGCAAGGGGCCAATGATTTGAAAACAGCCCAAAGATCATCTTTATCCACCACTGGCCAGATGCATTTTCTTTGAATGTGGTGTGGGTTTCAATCCTCTTTCAAGGGCAGAGAAGTTTTAATGCCAAGTCTATTTTCATTATGAGAGAGTGTTGCTTTGTTTAGCAGATGTCTATTGGTGCTTGTGCATTGGGGTGTAAAATGTAAATATAAAATCCAAATAATCAGTGTATTAATAAAGCAGTATGCACACATTAGTGGTTATGGTAAATGGGGTGAAATAGCCAGATAATGGGACATTGGAATGGCTGCAGGGGGACTCTGGTGCCATATTTTTGTTGTCTATTCCTAAGTTTGCATTTGAAGGTTGGTATCCCACAATTCCATTGGAGTGGGTGGGGTTACATAATTATGTACGCAACTTTTATGTTAATTAGTGTACAGATTTGTACCTATTTTTCATGGGCCTTGCCCACATTTTTGATGTTTCCAGGTTGAGAGGTATGTTACTGAATGTGAGCCTGCTCATCCAAATCTATTCTGGTATGAGGAGGTCCTTCCTCAGTAACAGCTGGGCAGTCCCAACCTCATCCGCCTGATCTGTCTTCTTAATAGGATTATAGGTATATACTAGGTTAAGGACCCACTGGGGCCTTTATATGCCTAGCCGTGCAATCCAACCCTATTGTATTATTAAGTATCATAAGAGTTTATTAGCAGGGAGGTATATTAGGAGGTTTCTAGAGGTTATGGGGGGGGGGGTATGTTAATTTGGGCATTACTGTTTGTCCCTGTCTTATCACAGACAGGGCGGCCAGACCATTCATGTGAAAATGTCTCTGATTAAAATACTGACAAAGGATGACTGGAGCCAAAGATTACATCCGGTTTAATACCAGCAGATATCTACAACACAGATGCACAAAATTCATCCAAAGCTGCATCATGTAAAAAGGGTCGAGAGCTCCTAACCATTCATGTAGAACATCCTCTAGGATTAGAAGGCAAGTACACATAGGTCATCTTTCACAACAAAACTTTATGCAATCTGTGAACCATTTGGCTAATTTTATAAACTTTAATACCATGTTTATTAGAAAAGGATAACAATTGGAAGTCTTTAAGATTTCTGTCCTGTCCACAAAGAATTTGACTGGTCTATTATCATCTATGCACTGCAGTAAATAGGAAAGAATACAGAATCATGAAATAACTGGGAAGGTTAGATTCAGTGGCAACTTTAGGTATAAAGATGGATTTAAAAGCATTGAGATCATATCTTTGTGGAAGGCCAAGTAAGGTGCTTTGAAACTTTTGGCTATGACTGATATGAAGAAAAAGAGATTTTCAGGACAGATATTTTAATTGTGCTATAGCAAATGCTTAAAGTGAATAAAGTGTAAGCTTTTCAAGACAAAAAGTCCCACCATGGAACAGTGTCCTTGGGGGGGGGGGGGCCTATAAAACTGTACCCTTCAGAAAGGTCCTACATATTTGCAAAGAAGCTACAGACATAGAACTCGAACTTTGACAGAAATCAGAAATAACTACAAGATACAATTCAACAAAAAGAACTAAAACTTGTATCACAAATCTGAAATAGATTAAGTCAAGACTGCTGGTATTGGAGCAGTGAAAGGAAACCCAAAAGAAAAACAATTTTACTTTTCTTGGGTTTTCCTACTACTGGATTTATTTGCAGAAGCGAGTCTGGACTATACTAGATGGGTAGGCAGGATGTTTGGCCATTAGCTTAACTGGAGTAACCATGTTATTAGACATAGCTAGCACAGACACTGATGGGACTAGACAGAGGGATGCGAAAGTAGGGTAAGTAGCTTCTCCAGCAGAGAAGGCTTGAACAAGGGGAACCAGACTTGTTGGGGTCAAAATGAGGCTACAGGAATAACTTTACTCAGGAGGTGAAGCAGCATAATTTCAAATTTCAGAGACAGAGGAAATGGAGGAAAAGTATAGAGGAGTCCTGCAGGCCTTTTTTGGACAATGGTACTGCTGGGATGCTCCAGAAGAAGAAAGATCAGGAAAAGATGTTTATGCACTTGGTACTGGTCAGGGAAGCAAAAATCATAGCAAGGCTTCCCCCGGTGACAGAACAGCTTCTGCACTACTGACAGATGGGGAGATTGCTTATGTGGCATCAGAAAGTTATGGGATCTGCAAGAGAGTTATCCTCCCCAGGATTGTGGTTTACAGTAAGAAAGCAGTTGGCTGACACAGCCAGTTCCCTAAGCCCTTACTGGCTCTTGGCAAAAAGAGAAGGAATGAATTCTCCCTTGCTTACTCATATAGCAAATTACTGCCATGTTGTCAGCGTGGCTGTGGGTATTGTACCTTAGGGTAGGGAGTCCGAGAAGGCTCAGATGGTAAGGAGGATTGACTTGAACCACTTGCATACAAGCTGTTTTGTGACTGATCTAACAACCTGGATGGTCTGCTTTTGACAATTCCCCCACCCACAGACACCTTAAAGCAAAAGCATCCTAATAGAGGGGTTGGGATCAGAAAGCAGTTGCTATAAAGTTTAGAATGTGCATTGTCCCCACGTGATATGCACTTTGCAATCTTTGGAAATCTTGATAAGAAGAGTCATGGGATACGAAATCAGAGACCATATAGTCTTGAAGTCAAAAGAACAATACTCATAAAACTTAAATCAATTGTCAGCACACCCAGGAGAAAGAAATCACAGCAGTAGGAATAAAAATATTTGTTTTAATGGTCAAGTGCTTTCTTCTGACAAAAAGCACAGACTTCTTCAGGACCATTATGGATTTTGATGGGCTAGGGAATGATGTGAAATGGGATGGTCGATCCCATGGAAAATTACTGTCCTAATCCCTCTGTCCTGCATTTTGGATAGCTACTCATACAACTCAAGGGATAGATGGCCTTCCAACTGCCTCCAGGGTAGGAAAGTTGGACAAAACATAAAGGATTAGATTGAGGCTCCTTGAAGGATGACCATAACTCCACTGCTACTTCTGAACCCCTTTAAAATTCTACCTGTGGGTAGGGTGGTCATTTCGAAAGTTATCAAAAAATGTTGGTTCCTCTCAGATCATGGATTCTGGTATTGATGGTCACAGTAGAATCAAAGCTGGTGTAGTCTCCACCTGTGTTCTTGGAAGGAGGTGTTGTGGGGTCTGAAACTTAACACAGACAGCAGTTCAAGCTTTTCTTTCTTTTTGCATCTTATTTAGCAGAGTACTTTTAGTTGGTCCAAAAAGAGTGTCTCTGTCAAAGGACAAATTTAGGATCACCTAGGTACATTCAGGCAATTAGTTAGCAGCGGCCAAGTACTTGCTATCCAAGTGCCTGCAACTCTGATTGAACATTTTGGCACAATTATAAGCTAGGCTCATGTTGAGGGTCAGAATGAAATAAACAGCCGCCAGCTGCTTCTGCTTCAAATGCCTGTCTGACAACTGATCTAAAGATTAATGCATCTTATTTGACAGTTCTTTCTGAAGCCTGATCATATGATTTTTATATTATGCTAATCACCCTCAAAGAAAAAGTTGAAGAGGTCTAAACCTACTTCCCATACCTGTCCATATTTATTTATGAAGAGGATGAGCATCTGGCCTCTGGGCACAAGAACCTTCACATCTGCAAGTCAAAAGGCACAAGAGTCGCTTGCTATAGGTATCTTAACATAGCCTGTGACATTAACTGATCTGTCTCTCCAGCATGATCTATCTGCTAGAGATCACCACTACTCTGGAATATACTTTTAATTCACAGGAAGCAGAGCTTCTCACTGACCCTATTTCAAGTGCAACCTAGACGGTAGTGGCACCTATGTCCCTCATGGACAAGGGTAGTTGGTGTTTATCACAGAGCTGATCTGTGAATTACATCCATCTAAATCAAGGATAATTGAGGCAACTCTGGATCAACATGGCTAGGCTTGTACAGGCTCTAGGGCCGCTAGCCCAGTAACCTCCTATGAACCTTTTTAAGGGTAGCCTAGAACAGCCGAGTCAGGTTTAGGGATTTCTAATCAGCAATTTCAATACTCTAGAGGACAGAAGATGCTGCCAGGTCTTCTTATAACAGCAATCATAATATCAGAATTGCTCCAGGAGTCACCAATCAATGTGACCATCCTTCTGATATGTGGGCCACCCAGGAAGATGGCTAGAGGGGTCTGACAAGGTCCCTGTCAGTCTTCCTCCACTCTCATCATCTCTAAAATCTCCCGCAAACTTGGAGTCATCTGAGGTGATGGGGAGAACCTGCCCCCTTTATCATCTATATCTGATGTGGGTTTAATCTACAGGTGAGCCAGTGTGTTTCCTCTTGTATTTTTTCCTGCCAGCCATTGGAGATCACTAGCCAAAAGGAGGATAATGAAACATGGTAAAGCCCAGCTGTTAATAAGAGACTCTACATACAGCCTTAAAACACTCTGTACTCCTGTCTAAGAAGAAAGACTGCCATAAGACTTGAACAAAGTATTATTTGTGGGCTGGCTTAAGGCCAATATCGGGGGCAATGCAGGTGCCAAAAGGTGCACATGTTGCAAAGCTGCACTGACTACATCAACGCTGGTGCTGATAAAAAGCTTGGCACCAAAGGCATCAGCAATGACTGACAAAATGCACTGACACTGAGGGGTCAAACTTCAACAATGAGATCACAAAGCTTGTCAAAGCTGGCACTCAGCACTATGGGTATTACTGGCATTGATGGCACTGCCAGCACTGAAGCTGTCAATACCAAGGGATGTTTTTCGGCAATTAAGACCACAGTCAAAATAACTGGGTATTATGACATCAACACCCTATAGACTGAGGCCAACCACCAGTGGACTGGTGCCAACAACAAACAAGCCTTTGAGGAAAACAGTGATGACCTAATTGAGAAAGAACACCAAATAAAATGCCCTTATCCACACAACCTAAAAAGGGATAAGGCAGCAGACATCTTTTGAACTGCATTTATAAAGGCAACTGCAAGCTTCTTGAAAATCAGTCTCAGATGGATGTACAGAATGAGATATTGCCAAACTGAGTCTCAAGGTTGTCTTTTCAGAAATGTTTTTATCCATTAAAGAAGGTGAGCTCTGAGATCTAACCTTTCTTGAAATTTGTCAGAAACAGCTTTTAATGCCCCTATGCGTATCATGGAGTCAAATGTAGAATTCTTCACTTGAGGATTCACATAAGAAGCTCTACATCTTTCCATTTCATATTTAAACATCTTTAATGACTTAGGAGTTGTATCAGTCCGTTACTTCAAAATCTGAGGTTAATACAGGAATAGAAATGACACAAAACACCAAGGCTCAAACTTAACTTATTAAGCAAAACTTTTCTTAATGTACAGTAAAGCTAACACTAAATAAACAGAAAGACCAATAAATCATGTAGTTACAAGCATATGCATAAACAAAATCATCTTTGCCACTGATAGGGAAACTTCAATCCTATCCAGTGCAGCTATCTGTTCAGTCAAGGCAAGGCCGACACTGGCAAAATGTCTCTAAGCTCAGTTCAGGCTGGTGCTGACAGAACATTGTAGAAAGATCTGACATTACAGGCTCATCATGAGTTGATGGAATATTTTAGAAAATTACAGATAATTTTCTAAGTTGTAAACAAGTCTCGTAATGTCTGGTCTTGTGCCTTACTTCCCTTTTTCAGAGAACAGTTAGCTCACAACCTTGTGATATAGTTCCTCTTTGAAATCCCCACATTCTGGTAAACATCTTTTAAGCTGATAAACAACTTATAGGTTAACAAAAGTTCAGTAATACCAGTAATCAGTGAGCAAGGCCTGCTCTTAAGCATATTGTATTGTTACAATATTAGCAGCATATAGTGAGGTAGTGGCATATCAAGAACTAGCAATAATCAATCTAGCAATAATTAACATACACAGTGATATGTGGCTCGAGGCATAACAAAAACTGGTAGACTGTGTGGATCCGTCACAGGAGTGTCAGCAGAAATAGTGATTATCTTAGTATCAGGATCGGACACCAATGTTGAAGGTCTAGGCACCAACACTGAAACTGAAGATCCCAAACTTCAAAGCTTCCTATGGTGCCAAAACCTGCTTGACTCTGGCAGACTTCAGCACCAAAGACTTCTTTGCCCATGCAGGCAATTTCTTTTGAAACAAAAATTACTGCAACTCCATTTTCCTGAATCTTAAAATACTGGACAAGAAAGATGGTCATATTTTACACTTTACAGTATTATGTTAATCACTAAATATAAACGCTTGTAATGTTTATCTGGTGCAGGATGCATGCAACACTCCTGCAGTTATTAAATGCTCTCCATTTTATCCAAATGTTAAATCTAAGGCCAAACACAGTGCAAATAATGCCAACAGGAAACTGATAAGAACAGAATGTGCAGTACATTTCAGTAGAAACACATTTTGTTTGTATGGTACAAGGCTTGGGAGCCAAGGCTAAAGAGACGTGTAGATCATTAGGAAATACTTCAGACACAGTCAAGTTAGTTAGTTTGGCCCAGATATGCAGAAAGCCATTTCAGTACAGACACTTGAGTATGAGTACAGAAGTCAGGCCAAATATCCAGAATTTTAGAATATTAATTATACTATTCAGGAAGAAAAGGAATATGAAGAATATACAGACTGTTTCAGTTTATCAGCACCGCATTGGAGACTCTATTTGGATATTGTTGACATCTACCTCCAATGTAGATAAAGCTTTCTTAATCAAACTACAGTATTTGCAGACATATTGTGAAATGCACAAAGAAGACTTGGAATATAAAGGAAAGACTGGTACCTGTTCAGCACAGTTCTGGGTAATTAACAGATAAGACATTCATTCCAGTCTCATTACAGTTATTATCAATTCATAGTCATAGCAATCATTACCCCCCTCCTAGTGAAAACCATAAAGGAATAATCATGGTTGGCTAACGGTGCCTTAAATGGGCCAACCAAGATTGCCAGTATACTGACTGCAACCATGTCCAGAGTTCCATAGTTCTATCCTTTCTGGTACAGTCCTGCACCAAATGGCTGAACGTCTCATGGTTCAAGAACTCAATCATCTCCTGCTCTCTAGACTGAAATCTTCCAATTTATGTCCATCAGATTCAGGTCTCCTACAAGTATCCCTACTCTAATTCTCTCATCCAGTCTCTCATTTTCTCCTCAATGCGTGCGTGTGCGTGTGTGTGTGTGTGTGTGTGTGATGATACACTATATTAATCTAGTAGCTCTCTCCTTTTCCACTATCTTAACTGCCAAGGCACTTAACCTAGACGGTGGCACTGTCTACGCTCTTCCCTTGATGCGGTGCTATTCTTCTTCCTTAATGATCTCACATCTAAATGTATTTGTTTATGTAGATTACTACTTCCCCTCCATCTCTCCCATCTCTGTTATTCCAAAGCAACCTACACACTACCACCTCCACGTCGCATCCTATTTCATCATAGACCCATATTTCTCTGAGACGCCAGCAATGTCAGTCCTCCACCTTCTGCACCACTCTAGCAGCTCTCCTATTTCCTTACCCAGATACCATACACTGCAGAAGCATTGTTATTCAGCCACACAAATGGTCTGCCTTGTTTGTTCCACTGCTTTATTCTTCATTTCTTTTTACCTTCTGATGACTGCCTAAATAACCATGCCCCTCTTGTCCTTCTGTTGCATGTATGCCCATCTTAGTGTAAAGGCACAATTGTTTTGTTACCTTACAAACACAGCACCAAGCACTGCTTTCCCTTCTGGACTAACATGAGGCCTGTTCCTTGCACAGAGCTTGTCTAAATGCCAGGTCACACCCAATTTCCTACAATCTCAAACTTCTCACTTTCACCTGTTCCAGTCATTATATTCTCCAGTCTTCTCTTTCCTTAGCATGCTGGCTGCTGCTAAAGGTAACACTTCTAAAAATACTACTTGCACCCCAGTCTCCTGGCATCTCTACCACTTCCTCGCCCTGCTTGATACCAGCTCAGTTGTCTTCTCTGACAGGTTACTGGTGCCTACATGCTTTACAACATTAATTCCCCTTTCCTTCTTGCTCATCATTTTAGTCACCTCTTCCACATCTTACCTAGCTCTGAAACCAGTTTTACTGAAATTCAGTCCCTCCTTTTCTCACTTGACTAGACTCGATCTCCTTTGTGGTTCGATCTAAATCACTAAAACCCTCTTCTCTATCCCCACACTGGGTCTCATTTCCTCTCCCATGCCACTACCCCCTTCATGTGTAGCATCCCTCCAATCCACCACTTCCAGCTCTACTGTCTGGACAGATTGCTCCGTCTATGAAATGAATTTGATCTCTCTGCCATTTTTCTATTCAGTCTCTTTTTGTCCCCTTCTCCCATCTGTGCCAACTTCCATCCTGCTCTCTTTCTGGTGCCAACTCTTCCATAACTAGCTGTAGCTCCCTTTTATCACATATCACCACTCTTTACATCTGTCCATTCCTTCCTAGCTTTTTCTCCTTGTCATCCTCTTCATGATTTTATCTCCCGTTTTTCAACCTTTACCTTACTCCGAGTCACCACACGTGTATGCACTCCTCTGACAACCTCTGCACATACAGTCTCGCCCAGTTCTCTCCTGCACCCTTTTTCCCCATCTCATTCTTTCTGCTAGCTTGCTGTTGCCTCCTTTTCTCTTGCCTCACTCAATCCTTTCTTACTTGAAAAGCCAGCTCACGACCATCTTCATCTCCTAAATGCTACCATGAAGTTTCCTCGCTCTCCTATAAACCTCACATCATCTGCTTTCCCCAAGATCTGAGCCAAACAACTGCTCCACATCCTGAGCACTTCACAAATCTATGTCCCACTCTTCATGTTAAGCCAGTTCTATTTCCTTCATATCCCACCATTCGTGGAAGTCGTTTTAATTTTTTCAAGACTTTTCCAGCATAAAATATAAATTTTATGTTGTGTTTTTCTTTGTAACTAATACTCAGTGGTTCCCTAACCTAAAAATAATTAAGGCATATTGACATTCCTTAAGGCAGAAAATCACCACTAACGACAGATCTAAAAAAAAACAGAAACGGACTTCACATAGTGGGTCAGATTTAATCTATGCCCCAAGAGAATGTGGTAAAACAGCAAAAGTAGCACATCCACTGGTAAAGAATTGCTATAATCACATCAAGGAGCAAACCTCAACATTGTCTCCCTAAACACCACTCTTATTTATATTTGAAAATTTTGGTTAAAGATGCATTTTCTTTAGTTTTATTTATTTTTTGGACATGTTATTTAATCAACAAGGCAGTAAAAACACAGCTATTTAATTAATGATGAGGAGTGCTTTTGAGGGGTTACTACTTCTTCAGACCATACAAAAGTGAACAAAATGGAGTTTAAATAATACATAATCCAACATAATTAAAAGTAATTAAAAAATCTCATACCCACCTCTCTTTGAGGACAGAATTTAAAGGAACTGTAGTATGTAGGCCTTGTTCCTTATGTCACTGCAGGGCTAAAATCCACTTTAATTCCATCTTTTCTATTTATTATTCACATTTATTATTCACATCCCCACCTCTGATATCAGAATCAACCAATTGTAAAACAAATCTATAGTGTCCTTTATATATATATATATATATATATATATATATATATATAGTATAGTCTCACGTACTTCCTTACTGCTATTTAAATTCTCTTCCCTGACTTTCTCTCTAAATGTACTATAAGCCAGTTTTTCCCTCCCTTTACCAGTGTTTTTATATTATGTATAATCGTTATAATTTAAACTGCAGATGTTTTTGTTTTATTTTTGAAGATTGTAAAATTAATTTTCTTAACATGTTATATATTGATTTGGAGCTTCTCCCTAAGCCTCTGCTGAGAAAGGGCTTCTATCCAGTCGGGCTTTTCTGGTAATCAAATGTCAATAAGTAAATAAAATAACCAGTTACAAATAATTTTATACACCAATAACTAATTATATATACAAATAAGGGGATAGTACATGGGTACAGCTACTATACTAGTGAGGAATTCAAACATCTACTGTTATAGTAAGTGCAACTTACACAACTGTACTATGTTCATCATTCTCACTGCTGATGTGGCCTTTTGGCTATACAAGTTAATAACTAAAGCCTATCCAACATGGGAGAAGGAAAGATAAGAATCCAGGAGACCCTGGGGACTGACCCTAGCAAAGCCAGTCTCTGACCTGGAAAGGAATCCAGTATGTAATGCTTTGTAAATATATCTACAGAGGACCATGTAACTTTCATTAAAATGCTTTTAGAGTCCACCCCTTTCCAATATGCCACCAAAGAAAGCAAAGCCCAATTAAAATGTGCCTTAATCCTGCCTGGAAATGGAAATGTTTTACCGTGGTTGGAATAACAACAAATCCTGCCTGGAAATGTTTTACCATGGTGGGAATAATAACAAAAAAAAGATATAAGGACCTACCAACCGGACTTGCCTGAAATGACACAGACTGCACTTTTCCAATTCCATACTAGGAATTCCACAGTTGTATAGCTTTCCTAAAGGACTTGGTACTGACAAGATATTACCAGAGTAGCAAAAGCATAATCACAGTATATAAAACTTATTCCGTCACTAAGATTCAGAAAGAAATGAGAGACAGATGGCTAGATTCAATGTACATTTCGAGTAGTTATGGCCTATAAATCGGGTTTTTTTCCTACAGATAACCCTATATGCACAGAAAGCAAAAGTGTGAACCACCATAAAGGTTTGCAACCCAGACACTCTCTTGCATATGTCAGAACAATACCCCAGTTACTCTACTAAAAAATGAACCAAAGAAAGCCAGGACAGCTGGTTCGAACCTAAATAGTTTCCCAGCAAAAAGGAGAGAGGTGTCTCACCTGAATAAGAAATGGCCTTGTATATCAACAGGTTGAGCAAAGTATGAAATGAAGAAGAGGATCCGTGGGCAGGCATGCTGAAATGGTTGATAAATATCTCTTGTCAAAGGAGTAAACAAGCCACAGAAAGTAACTCACACAAATATTAGAGAACTACAGGTAATAATCCCAGACAGGGTCCTAGTTATAGGTGAGCAACAAGAAAATCTTCTTCACTGGTTAAAATAAAATTTCCTAGCAGCAATATTTCTTGCCGTGTAAAAGGTATTAGAACTGAATTAAAACACAAACTGGTGAAATAGACAATTGAATAAAAGTCTTAAAGAATCACACCGAAAATTTGCTGAATGACTTTAATTGAAGTGCTTTTCATCTTGCTCTATACTTAGCAAGGCTTCGTCACATAACAAATGCTCACAATAAAAAAAATTATACACAAATTAAATGAATCATGTGATCAACTTAAGACCAGTAAAATCACACACACAGCAACCCTCCTATGCAATAGAGTCTGACATTTAACCCTTCACTTCTTACTGAAAAGGTGACATATAAAAAGTTCCTTTTCAACTAAATTCACTTAAAGCTATTCTCATCACATATAAAATATGTATTATATACATTTTTCATTAGCGGACCGGAGTTCCACTGTGGCGACCCCTAACCGGGAAAAGCCGAAAGACACAAACAAATACATTTTTTAAAAAGCAAATACATACATATATTAATGTTAATTGGACAAAGTCCAACTTTATCCGATTAAACTTTTTAATTTTAAAATACAAAAATGGAGCACATTTCATTTAGACCAGGATAATGATATGCGTTTATTGCAAAATCGCCGCAAAAGTTCTAATCCTTCCAACAGTAGTGTATCTGGGCCACCCCTACCATCTGGTATAATGCAGTCTTTTGCTCTAAATTTGAAGCAATGTTGAGGATGTTCATTAGTATGCCTTGCTAAGGCATTCTCCAGTTTTAATTTACTAATACCATATAGATGTTCATAGACTCGCTCCCTTAGTATTCTCTCCGTTTTGCCTATATAGAACGCTGGACAATTTTGGCATAAAGCTGCATATACCACTAACTTAGATTGGCAATCTAGTTTATATTTTGTCTTATATTGTTGCCCCCTGATGGTAAAATTCTGTCCTGCATCAATATGTTTACAGTAATTATACATGAGGCATTTAAACATTCCTACCCTATGTGTAAAATAAGTTGGTTTCCTCTCCAAAATACTTTTCAAGTTAGGTCCTCGTTTGAAGGTAATATGAGGACGTTATTGCAATTTTGTCTTATATCGTTGCCACCTGATGGCAAAATTCTGTCCTGCATCAATATGTTTACAGTAATTATACACGAGGCATTTAAACATTCCTACCCTATGTGTAAAATAAGTTTGTTTCCTCTCCAAAACACTTTTCAAGTTAGGTCCTCGTTTGAAGGTAATATGAGGACGTTATTGCAACTTCTGTCTCACTGTACTATCATTTCGAACACTATCCCAGTTTTTAATCAAGATGGAATAAATTTCTCAGGCATTCATGCTATACATGGTAACTAAGTTGTGTACCATATGATGTTGTCTGTGATGCGTTTGGGACTTCGGTTATACTCCTATTCAATGGGTCCAATGTCTTCCTTTAAGATGGAATAGGTTGGTAAAATCCAGTAATTCTTTTATGTTGGACTTTCCGTACCACCTCTGCCACTAGGTTTTGGGGATAACCTCTTTTAGAAAACATGTCTCCTAAGAAATTACATTCATGGTCAAAGTCCACATCCGTTGATATCATGCGTGCTGCCCTAACAAACTGACCTTTAATTACTGATTTTTTCTGGTGAAGTGGGCTTCAACTACTAAAGTGCAAGAACGAATTGGAGTAGGTTTCTTCCCCAAAGATCTTAGCTGTAAAACATTTGTTAATCCTGTCTTTACTTAGATCCACATCTAAGTAGGCTATCCTATTGACATCAAAATTATAAGTAAATGACAAGCATTGAGTGGAAGAGTTGAAGTAAGTTACCAGTTCTTCTGCTTTGAGTTCATCACCTCTAAATAAAATAAATGTCATCCAAAAATCTAGTACAATGACATTTGTTCTTTAATTCTAGCTTCATTAAAGATATATTCCTGCTCCCAGTAAGCCATAACTAGGTTGGCGAAGCTGGCCCCAGAAGGGGAGCCCATAGCCATGCCAATTTTTTGCAAGAAATATCTATTATTAAAGGTGATGAAGCTGTTAGACAAAATTAAGTCTAATAGTTCTTCCAAAATACTCGCCTCAGTTCTTGGAGCTCCCTTATTATGTAATAAGAAGCTTATCCGCTCAATTCCTTCTAAATGGGGGATAGATGAATACAGACCTTTGACATCTACTGTCACAAAATTTAAATCATCCTCATATGTTAAATTATTTATAACTTCAAGGAATGACCATGAGTCTTTACAAATGTGTTTTTCCATCACTTCATACTTTTTTTTAGGAAATAATCAACTACCTTAGCGCATGCATACGTCATGCTATTCCTTGCATCTACAAGAGGCCTCATAGGAGGATCAAAAAGGCATTTATGTATTTTAGAGTGACCAAATAAAATAGTACAGGTACTTGTTTATTTTTGTCACACTGAGGGAGGCTGTGAAGCCCAAACCGGTTTGTGCAGTTTGTTTTCATTGACAATATAATGTGTATCTTTTAAATACATTTACTTTCAGAACAGGATTTGTGCTGGCTCTTTTTTTCATTTGCTCTTTCCATAAAGGCCATGGAGGCCAGACTGGTGGCAGATTTACAATTTTCCATCCAATCATCAAGGTTTTGTTTGACTAGGGAGTGGCTCTTCTTGACTTTGGCCACGAGTTGTTTTCATTTATTATATACCCTGTTTAGGGGAGGATTCTACCGGTGGGGTTTGTTTTGGATTTATTTCTGGTATGTAAAGAAGCCTCTGTGCAGCCATTCACATGTTTGCATAGGGACTCTGTAAACAATTCTGCATGGGTAGCTGTGGTCTCGGGGTTATGGAGAACCATGAATTTTGACAAACTGTCACTTTACTTCAAAAGGAGACAACTTTGCTGACCTAACTAGTGAGGATGTGACATGGGGGATAGGTGCAATGCTCTCCCATATTGGTGATTGCCATATCCACTATGCTTGATCCTCCGGATGGAGTGTGCAGTATCTATCTATCTATTAACACAAACACCCTGGAACAAAGTCCAGAAAATGTTTTGCCTGTGAGTTTGAGGTACTGTAAGTTTCCCAGTCTATAGAGAAGTATTTTAAATCACCCATGAATAAGATGTTTGGTTGGATGGTCAGCACCTCTAGTAGGCTTAGGTAAGAGTCACAAGACTCTAGGGACACAGATGGTGACCTGTAATTAGCCATGATATGTTGAGGGACCTTACTGTCTAATCTGGTGAGTGGGGCATCTGTGTGTCACACAATGGAGTCCCCAATGACAAGATTATTAGATAAAGTATATGCTTGCCTTATGGGTTTTGCTCTTGGGGAACCACTGGGTGTAGGCTTATGTGAGATGTTTAGGGTTTCTGTTGGTGCGTGTTTTGGTGATTGCTGAAGAGCAGTGTTGCCATTAGCTGGCTTGGAGGTCTTTGAGATTTGGGAACTTTTTTTAAATGTCTCAGCATAAGACAATCTATGTGTATGGTGAGCAGTACGTGTGAGTGACGTTGTATGGATATTCTTGACAAATTAATCTGTATGTGAGATTTTTGCCTCCAAGGAAGTTGTACATTTACATCTATCACATACAGTGTTATTTTCTTTAATGACTAACCGGTTGTCTGGCAACATAAGGCTATTGTTACATTGCCTTAGGATACCCAATTATACCAAGCTGGCCACAAAGACATTAGAAAATTGCATATCCATGTTGTCCTGTAACAGGGCGGGTTATTAAGGATTGGGTTTTAACAGTGGTCTCTTAGTTTCTGGGGTTAAGGGCAAGATGTTATATAGTGCTCGGATATGAAGTGCTATTCTATATGCAGACTAGTTTCTGGGGTTAAGGACAAAATGTTGTATTGTGTTAGGGACACAGCAGTGCTAGTCGATGAGCAAGCTAGCTGCTCTAAACTTAATGCTGTCCAATGCCATGCTGTTTAACATGTTTCGGATCTAATCCTAACTTTATAGGGAAATTTTACTGTCTAGGCATGCATTCATTCATTCAATGTTTGTTTACTGGGATAGTCGACTGGGCACATGCCCATTTTCAGCAGGGGCCTGGGGGAGGAACTCCCAATAGATACAAGAAACCAAAGATATGGGTGTAATCTTATTCAGTAATAACAAACAAAAGCACAGAATTTATGCATAACACATGTACAAAGTTATACATAAAAAGGCATATATAAAGGACCACATGTAGTACATAAAACTAGTAGAAAAAATGTTTGTTTCATGTATTATACATATACAATAATGAATTTATATACATGTGACTATGTTACAAAACCAGTATGCAAAAAACTGTACATGGTGTAGGTGAGGAGTTTGGGTACAATGAAGTAATTAGGATGACGGTGAAAAGATTGGACAGAGTATCTTGACAGAGAAAGTAAGGTGATAGTTGCGATGAGTTTATAGCGGAGATAAGATACAAATATATCAAGTAGACAGAAAACATTTATA